>NW_027096108.1:0-87800 GCF_040115645.1 Euwallacea fornicatus | reverse complement strand
TAGAACAGTCAATTTTTGTCCAAATCGTGTAAATCGCACGATTTAGGGCTATTTCCATCATTTCGAGCAATCCTGAGTTTCAAAATCGTCAATTCCGTGAAATCGGCGAGTTCCGTCGGAAATTGACCTTTAACCATGCATTGACGTTATTTCAGCAACGTTACGAGCAATTTTGTTCAAATCGTCTCCTTTTAGCAAAATAAGCCTAATGGGGCCATAAACGACAAATTGCCAATTCGGCTGTCCTAGAACAGTCAGTTTTTGTCCAAATCCTGTAAATCGCACGATTTAGGGCTATTTCTATCAATCCTGGGTTTCAAAATCGTCAATTCCGTGAAATCGGCGAGTTCCGTCGGAAATTGACCTTTAACCATGCATTGACGTTATTTCAGCAACGTTACGAGCAATTTTGTTCAAATCGTCTCCTTTTAGCAAAATAAGCCTAATGGGGCCATAAACGACAAATTGCCAATTCGGCTGTCCTAGAACAGTCAGTTTTTGTCCAAATCGTGTAAATCGCACGATTTAGGGCTATTTCTATCAATCCTGGGTTTCAAAATCGTCAATTCCGTGAAATCGGCGAGTTCCGTCGGAAATTGACCTTTAACCATGCTTTGACGTTATTGCAACAACGTTACGAGCAATTTTGTTCAAATCGTCTCCTTTTAGCAATATAAGCCTAATGGGGCCATAAACGACAAATTGCCAATTCGGCTGTCCTAGAACAGTCAGTTTTCGTCCAAATCCTGTAAATCGCACGATTTAGGGCTATTTCTATCAATCCTGGGTTTCAAAATCGTCAATTCCGTGAAATCGGCGAGTTCCGTCGGAAATTGACCTTTAACCATGCATTGACGTTATTTCAGCAACGTTACGAGCAATTTTGTTCAAATCGTCTCCTTTTAGCAAAATAAGCCTAATGGGGCCATAAACGACAAATTGCCAATTCGGCTGTCCTAGAACAGTCAGTTTTTGTCCAAATCGTGTAAATCGCACGATTTAGGGCTATTTCCATCATTTCGAGCAATCCTGAGTTTCAAAATCGTCAATTCCGTGAAATCGGCGAGTTCCGTCGGAAATTGACCTTTAACCATGCATTGACGTTATTTCAGCAACGTTACGAGCAATTTTGTTGAAATCGTCTCCTTTTTGCAAAATAAGCCTAATGGGGCCATAAACGACAAATTGCCAATTCGGCTGTCCTAGAACAGTCAGTTTTCGTCCAAATCCTGTAAATCGCACGATTTAGGGCTATTTCTATCAATCCTGGGTTTCAAAATCGTCAATTCCGTGAAATCGGCGAGTTCCGTCGGAAATTGACCTTTAACCATGTTTTGACGTTATTTCAACAACGTTACGAGCAATTTTGTTCAAATCGTCTCCTTTTAGCAATATAAGCCTAATGGGGCCATAAACGACAAATTGCCAATTCGGCTGTCTTAGAACAGTCAGATTTTGTCCAAATCCTGTAAATCGCACGATTTAGGGCTATTTCTATCAATCCTGGGTTTCAAAATCGTCAATTCCGTGAAATCGGCGAGTTCCGTCGGAAATTGACCTTTAACCATGCTTTGAAGTTATTGCAACAACGTTACGAGCAATTTTGTTCAAATCGTCTCTTTTTAGCAAAATAAGCCTAATGGGGCCATAAACGACAAATTGCCAATTCGGCTGTCCTAGAACAGTCAGTTTTCGTCCAAATCCTGTAAATCGCACGATTTAGGGCTATTTCCATCATTTCGATCAATCCTGAGCTTAGAAATCGTCAATTCCATGAAATCGCCGAGTTTCGTCGGAAATTGACCGTTAACCATGTTTTGACGTTATTTCAACAACGTTACGAGCAATTATGTTCAAATCGTCTCCTTTTAGCAATATAAGCCTAATGGGGCCATAAACGACAAATTGCCAATTCGGCTGTCCTAGAACAGTCAGTTTTTGTCCAAATCCTGTAAATCGCACGATTTAGGGCTATTTCTATCAATCCTGGGTTTCAAAATCGTCAATTCCGTGAAATCGGCGAGTTCCGTCGGAAATTGACCTTTAACCATGCTTTGACGTTATTGCAACAACGTTACGAGCAATTTTGTTCAAATCGTCTCCTTTTAGCAAAATAAGCCTAATGGGGCCATAAACGACAAATTTCCAATTCGGCTGTCCTAGAACAGTCAGTTTTCGTCCAAATCCTGTAAATCGCACGATTTAGGGCTATTTCCATCATTTCGATCAATCCTGAGCTTAGAAATCGTCAATTCCATGAAATCGCCGAGTTTCGTCGGAAATTGACCGTTAACCATGTTTTGACGTTATTTCAACAACGTTACGAGCAATTTTGTTCAAATCGTCTCCTTTTAGCAATATAAACCTAATGGGGCCATAAACGACAAATTGCCAATTCGGCTGTCTTAGAACAGTCAGTTTTTGTCCAAATCCTGTAAATCGCACGATTTAGAGCTATTTCTATCAATCCTGGGTTTCAAAATCGTCAATTCCGTGAAATCGGCGAGTTCCGTCGGAAATTGACCTTTAACCATGCTTTGACGTTATTGCAACAACGTTACGAGCAATTTTGTTCAAATCGTCTCCTTTTAGCAAAATAAGCCTAATGGGGCCATAAACGACAAATTTCCAATTCGGCTGTCCTAGAACAGTCAGTTTTCGTCCAAATCCTGTAAATCGCACGATTTAGGGCTATTTCCATCATTTCGATCAATCCTGAGCTTAGAAATCGTCAATTCCATGAAATCGCCGAGTTTCGTCGGAAATTGACCGTTAACCATGTTTTGACGTTATTTCAACAACGTTACGAGCAATTTTGTTCAAATCGTCTCCTTTTAGCAATATAAACCTAATGGGGCCATAAACGACAAATTGCCAATTCGGCTGTCTTAGAACAGTCAGTTTTTTTCCAAATCCTGTAAATCGCACGATTTAGGGCTATTTCTATCAATCCTGGGTTTCAAAATCATCAATTCCGTGAAATCGGCGAGTTCCGTCGGAAATTGACCTTTAACCATGCTTTGACGTTATTGCAACAACGTTACGAGCAATTTTGTTCAAATCGTCTCCTTTTAGCAAAATAAGCCTAATGGGGCCATAAACGACAAATTGCCAATTCGGCTGTCTTAGAACAGTCAGTTTTTGTCCAAATCCTGTAAATCGCACGATTTAGGGCTATATCCATCATTTCGAGCAATCCTGAGTTTCAAAATCGTCAATTCCGTGAAATCGGCGAGTTCCGTCGGAAATTGACCTTTCACCATGCATTGACGTTATTTCAGCAACGTTACGAGCAATTTTGTTCAAATCGTCTCCTTTTAGCAATATAAGCCTAATGGGGCCATAAACGACAAATTGCCAATTCGGCTGTCCTAGAACAGTCAGTTTTCGTCCAAATCCTGTAAATCGCACGATTTAGGGCTATTTCCATCATTTCGATCAATCCTGAGCTTAGAAATCGTCAATTCCATGAAATCGCCGAGTTTCGTCGGAAATTGACCTTTAACCATGCTTTGAAGTTATTGCAACAACGTTACGAGCAATTTTGTTCAAATCGTCTCTTTTTAGCAAAATAAGCCTAATGGGGCCATAAACGACAAATTGCCAATTCGGCTGTCCTAGAACAGTCAGTTTTCGTCCAAATCCTGTAAATCGCACGATTTAGGGCTATTTCCATCATTTCGATCAATCCTGAGCTTAGAAATCGTCAATTCCATGAAATCGCCGAGTTTCGTCGGAAATTGACCGTTAACCATGTTTTGACGTTATTTCAACAACGTTACGAGCAATTATGTTCAAATCGTCTCCTTTTAGCAATATAAGCCTAATGGGGCCATAAACGACAAATTGCCAATTCGGCTGTCCTAGAACAGTCAGTTTTTGTCCAAATCCTGTAAATCGCACGATTTAGGGCTATTTCTATCAATCCTGGGTTTCAAAATCGTCAATTCCGTGAAATCGGCGAGTTCCGTCGGAAATTGACCTTTAACCATGCTTTGACGTTATTGCAACAACGTTACGAGCAATTTTGTTCAAATCGTCTCCTTTTAGCAAAATAAGCCTAATGGGGCCATAAACGACAAATTTCCAATTCGGCTGTCCTAGAACAGTCAGTTTTCGTCCAAATCCTGTAAATCGCACGATTTAGGGCTATTTCCATCATTTCGATCAATCCTGAGCTTAGAAATCGTCAATTCCATGAAATCGCCGAGTTTCGTCGGAAATTGACCGTTAACCATGTTTTGACGTTATTTCAACAACGTTACGAGCAATTTTGTTCAAATCGTCTCCTTTTAGCAATATAAACCTAATGGGGCCATAAACGACAAATTGCCAATTCGGCTGTCTTAGAACAGTCAGTTTTTGTCCAAATCCTGTAAATCGCACGATTTAGGGCTATTTCTATCAATCCTGGGTTTCAAAATCGTCAATTCCGTGAAATCGGCGAGTTCCGTCGGAAATTGACCTTTAACCATGCTTTGACGTTATTGCAACAACGTTACGAGCAATTTTGTTCAAATCGTCTCCTTTTAGCAAAATAAGCCTAATGGGGCCATAAACGACAAATTTCCAATTCGGCTGTCCTAGAACAGTCAGTTTTCGTCCAAATCCTGTAAATCGCACGATTTAGGGCTATTTCCATCATTTCGATCAATCCTGAGCTTAGAAATCGTCAATTCCATGAAATCGCCGAGTTTCGTCGGAAATTGACCGTTAACCATGTTTTGACGTTATTTCAACAACGTTACGAGCAATTTTGTTCAAATCGTCTCCTTTTAGCAATATAAACCTAATGGGGCCATAAACGACAAATTGCCAATTCGGCTGTCTTAGAACAGTCAGTTTTTTTCCAAATCCTGTAAATCGCACGATTTAGGGCTATTTCTATCAATCCTGGGTTTCAAAATCATCAATTCCGTGAAATCGGCGAGTTCCGTCGGAAATTGACCTTTAACCATGCTTTGACGTTATTGCAACAACGTTACGAGCAATTTTGTTCAAATCGTCTCCTTTTAGCAAAATAAGCCTAATGGGGCCATAAACGACAAATTGCCAATTCGGCTGTCTTAGAACAGTCAGTTTTTGTCCAAATCCTGTAAATCGCACGATTTAGGGCTATATCCATCATTTCGAGCAATCCTGAGTTTCAAAATCGTCAATTCCGTGAAATCGGCGAGTTCCGTCGGAAATTGACCTTTCACCATGCATTGACGTTATTTCAGCAACGTTACGAGCAATTTTGTTCAAATCGTCTCCTTTTAGCAATATAAGCCTAATGGGGCCATAAACGACAAATTGCCAATTCGGCTGTCCTAGAACAGTCAGTTTTCGTCCAAATCCTGTAAATCGCACGATTTAGGGCTATTTCCATCATTTCGATCAATCCTGAGCTTAGAAATCGTCAATTCCATGAAATCGCCGAGTTTCGTCGGAAATTGACCGTTAACCATGTTTTGACGTTATTTCAACAACGTTACGAGCAATTATGTTCAAATCGTCTCCTTTTAGCAATATAAGCCTAATGGGGCCATAAACGACAAATTGCCAATTCGGCTGTCCTAGAACAGTCAGTTTTTGTCCAAATCCTGTAAATCGCACGATTTAGGGCTATTTCTATCAATCCTGGGTTTCAAAATCGTCAATTCCGTGAAATCGGCGAGTTCCGTCGGAAATTGACCTTTAACCATGCTTTGACGTTATTGCAACAACGTTACGAGCAATTTTGTTCAAATCGTCTCCTTTTAGCAAAATAAGCCTAATGGGGCCATAAACGACAAATTTCCAATTCGGCTGTCCTAGAACAGTCAGTTTTCGTCCAAATCCTGTAAATCGCACGATTTAGGGCTATTTCCATCATTTCGATCAATCCTGAGCTTAGAAATCGTCAATTCCATGAAATCGCCGAGTTTCGTCGGAAATTGACCGTTAACCATGTTTTGACGTTATTTCAACAACGTTACGAGCAATTTTGTTCAAATCGTGTCCTTTTAGCAAAATAAGCCTAATGGGGCCATAAACGACAAATTGCGAATCCGGCTGTCCTAAAACAGTCAGTTTTTGTCCAAATCCTGTAAATCGCCCGATTTAGGGCTATTTCCATCATTTCGAGCAATCATGAGTTTCAAAATCGTCATTTCCGTGAAATCGGCGAGTTCCGTCGGAAATTGACCTTTAACCATGCTTTGACGTTATTGCAACAACGTTACGAGCAATTTTGTTCAAATCGTCTTCTTTTTGCAAAATAAGCCTAATGGGGCCATAAACGCCAAATTGCCAATTCGGCTGTCTTAGAACAGTCAGCTTTTGTCCAAATCCTGTAAATCGCCCGATTTAGGGCTATTTCCATCATTTCGAGCAATCCTGAGTTTCAAAATCGTCATTTCCGTGAAATCGGCGAGTTCCGTCGGAAATTGACCTTTAACCATGCTTTGACGTTATTGCAACAACGTTACGAGCAATTTTGTTCAAATCGTCTTCTTTTTGCAAAATAAGCCTAATGGGGCCATAAACGCCAAATTGCCAATTCGGCTGTCTTAGAACAGTCAGCTTTTGTCCAAATCCTGTAAATCGCCCGATTTAGGGCTATTTCCATCATTTCGAGCAATCCTGAGTTTCAAAATCGTCATTTCCGTGAAATCGGCGAGTTCCGTCGGAAATTGACCTTTAACCATGCTTTGACGTTATTGCAACAACGTTACGAGCAATTTTGTTCAAATCGTCTTCTTTTTGCAAAATAAGCCTAATGGGGCCATAAACGCCAAATTGCCAATTCGGCTGTCTTAGAACAGTCAGCTTTTGTCCAAATCCTGTAAATCGCCCGATTTAGGGCTATTTCCATCATTTCGAGCAATCCTGAGTTTCAAAATCGTCATTTCCGTGAAATCGGCGAGTTCCGTCGGAAATTGACCTTTAACCATGCATTGACGTTATTTCAGCAACGTTACGAGCAATTTTGTTCAAATCGTCTCCTTTTAGCAAAATAAGCCTAATGGGGCCATAAACGACAAATTGCCAATTCGGCTGTCTTAGAACAGTCAGTTTTTGTCCAAATCCTGTAAATCGCACGATTTAGGGCTATATCCATCATTTCGAGCAATCCTGAGTTTCAAAATCGTCAATTCCGTGAAATCGGCGAGTTCCGTCGGAAATTGACCTTTCACCATGCATTGACGTTATTTCAGCAACGTTACGAGCAATTTTGTTCAAATCGTCTCCTTTTAGCAATATAAGCCTAATGGGGCCATAAACGACAAATTGCCAATTCGGCTGTCCTAGAACAGTCAGTTTTCGTCCAAATCCTGTAAATCGCACGATTTAGGGCTATTTCCATCATTTCGATCAATCCTTAGCCTAGAAATGGTCAATTCCATGAAATCGCCGAGTTTCGTCGGAAATTGACCGTTAACCATGTTTTGACGTTATTTCAACAACGTTACGAGCAATTTTGTTCAAATCGTCTCCTTTTAGCAATATAAGCCTAATGGGGCCATAAACGACAAATTGCCAATTCGGCTGTCTTAGAACAGTCAGTTTTTGTCCAAATCCTGTAAATCGCACGATTTAGGGCTATATCCATCATTTCGAGCAATCCTGAGTTTCAAAATCGTCAATTCCGTGAAATCGGCGAGTTCCGTCGAAAATTGACCTTTAACCATGCATTGACGTTATTTCAGCAACGTTACGAGCAATTTTGTTCAAATCGTCTTCTTTTTGCAAAATAAGCCTAATGGGGCCATAAACGACAAATTGCCAATTCGGCTGTCCTAGAACAGTCAGTTTTTGTCCAAATCCTGTAAATCGCACGATTTAGGGCTATTTCTATCAATCCTGAGTTTCAAAATCGTCAATTCCGTGAAATCGGCGAGTTCCGTCGAAAATTGACCTTTAACCATGCATTGACGTTATTTCAGCAACGTTACGAGCAATTTTGTTCAAATCGTCTTCTTTTTGCAAAATAAGCCTAATGGGGCCATAAGCGACAAATTGCCAATTCGGCTGTCCTAGAACAGTCAGTTTTTGTCCAAATCCTGTAAATCGCACGATTTAGGGCTATTTCTATCAATCCTGAGTTTCAAAATCGTCAATTCCGTGAAATCGGCGAGTTCCGTCGAAAATTGACCTTTAACCATGCATTGACGTTATTTCAGCAACGTTACGAGCAATTTTGTTCAAATCGTCTCCTTTTAGCAATATAAACCTAATGGGGCCATAAACGACAAATTGCCAATTCGGCTGTCCTAGAACAGTCAGTTTTTGTCCAAATCCTGTAAATCGCACGATTTAGGGCTATTTCCATAATTTCGAGCAATCCTGAGTTTCAAAATCGTCAATTCCGTGAAATCGGCGAGTTCCGTCGAAAATTGACCTTTAACCATGCATTGACGTTATTTCAGCAACGTTACGAGCAATTTTGTTCAAATCGTCTCCTTTTAGCAATATAAGCCTAATGGGGCCATAAACGACAAATTGCCAATTCGGCTGTCCTAGAACAGTCAGTTTTTGTCCAAATCCTGTAAATCGCCCGATTTAGGGCTATTTCCATCATTTCGAGCAATCCTGAGTTTCAAAATCGTCATTTCCGTGAAATCGGCGAGTTCCGTCGGAAATTGACCTTTAACCATGCTTTAACGTTATTTCAACAATGTTACGAGCAATTTTGTTCAAATCGTGTACTTTCAGCAAAATAAACCTAATGGGGCCTTAAACGCCAAATTGCCAAGTCGGCTGTCTTAGAACAGTCAGTTTTTGTCCAAATCCTGTAAATCGCACGATTTAGGGCTATTTCTATCAATCCAGGGTTTCAAAATCGTCAATTCCTTGAAATCGTCGAGTTTAGTCGGAAATTGACCGTTAACCATGTTTTGACTTTATTTCTATTGGATATGGGGTTTAGAAAATAATCACACACAAGATACTTCTATGCTGCTTTTATTTATTGCAGTCAGAAGGCACGCCCGTGTTGTCGCTATCAAAGTTCCTCAAGAACTAACTATCCAAAGGATTTTTAAGTTTCCATTCTTTTACAATTAGGGACCTCTACTTTAGGCACCCTCTGATTTATCACCACGGCCATGTGTTTCTTTTTACACTTCTTTCTGGACAATGCAGGTAGAGTCATAAATTTAATAAACTAGACTCTTCAAATAAGTAAAATATTAGAGGACATGAAACTATTGAATTTTGGACAAGTTTGATTTTTACCAGAAATCCAACACACCCCCTCAAAATTCAATTGGCCTTTTTTCATACTTATAAATCAATGTATAAATTTACAGATAGCATATAACAGCTTTGTTCCACATAGCGTGCCCCCTGAATGTCTTCTGGGAACGAAATACATATGGTCCAACATTTGTTGCTTGGATTAGGGAAACCCAGAAAAACCTAATCAGACCATCAACTATTCTAATTACAAGCGATATATATATTTTGAAAAAAAAACTTTCTCATCACTCCATGTTCATTCTTCCCCTGAATTCAATGAACTTCGGTGCTGGTAGGGGTTTTGTAAAGGCGTCAGCTACCTGTTGACCTGTTCCTACAAATTCCAATTTGATTAGACCTTTTTCAATCTTTTCTCTGGAAAAATGATATTTTATATCAATATGTTTAGTTTTCTTGTGATTAGTTGGGTTATTGGCTATGCTGATACAGCTATTATTATCCTCATAGATAACTATGGGGACTTCGATTATCAATTTAACACTATCTGCTAATGACTTCAGCCATGAGGCTTCTCTCGCTGCTTCAAAAAGAGCCATATATTCCGCTTCTGTAGAAGAAGCTGCCACTGACAATTGTCTTTTTGTATTCCAGCAGATCACACAGTTACCAAATAACTGAAACAAGTACCCTGTAGTACTTTTTCTACTATTTTCATCACTACCCCAGTCTGAATCAACATACCCAACTAACTTGTTTCCAGAATCTTTTCTCTTATATGTCAACTTAAGGTCTACTGTGCCTTTCAAATACCTTAGTACTCGTTTAAGGCATTTCCACAACTCACTATTATTTTTGCTCGTATATCTACTCAAAATACTAACTGCTGCACTCAGATCTGGTCTTGTGCACACCATCAGATACATTAAACATCCCATCAAATTCCTACATGGTGCATCTATCTCTTTATCTAAATTTAAGGCTGAATAATCTAATTTGCTCTCAAGAGGAGTACTTACGGGGTTACAAGCTGTCATATTAAACTTTTCCAGAATAGTCTTAATATATGAGCCCTGATCTAATGTAATTTTATCACCTTCTTTTTGAATCCTAATTCCCAGAAATAATTTCATTTCTTTTAAGTCGACCATCGAGAATTTATGCATTAGATAGATTTTAATATTATTCATGATCTTAATATCCGCAGTTGCCAATACAAGGTCATCGACATATAGAACTACATAAATATTTTTACTTATGTCCCCTCGATCTAAAACATATATACATGGGTCAACCGGTGAATTTACAAATCCCTTTACTTTGAGAGCTTGCTCAAAAATTTCAAACCAGCATCGCGCTGCTTGTTTTAAACCATAGAGAGCTTTATTTAATTTGCAAACCTTTTCTTCACTACATTTTATTCCCTCTGGCACTCTCATGTAAATTTCTTCCTTTAGCTCTCCGTTTAAAAAGGCTGTCTTAACATCCATATGATGTACCAATAAATTAAATTGATTTGCTAATGCTAATATGAGTCTAAGGCTTGCGATTCTGGCTACGGGAGCAAATGTCTCCGTATAGTCTGTTAAATATTCCTGCGAAAAACCTCTTGCAACTAACCTAGCCTTTTGTTTAATTGGGATTCCATTCTCATCGAATTTCAGAGAGAACACCCATTTGCAGTCAACTATATTTTTGCCGTTTGGTCTAGATACTAATGCCCATGTATCATTAATCAATAAAGAGTCTATCTCATTTTTAATAGCTTCTTCCCATTGAGCCCTATCATCCCTAAATTTAATTTCCTGGTAGGTTTTTGGAATATCATACAATATAGATTGAACCGATAATACGCAGTTCTCAGGCATGTCCCTTTCATCGTATGAGACAGGCGGTAAGTCTTTAAGTCTGTTACTTCTCCTAGGTTCAACTTGAAAAGAATTATTTTCCTTATCATCTGATAGAGAACACCCTGTACAGTCCTCTGGCTTATCTCCATGCTCTAGGTTGTCAAACCTGTGCATTTTCTTTGGTATTTCACCATCGCCAGATACCATGGATTCCATTGATTTCAAAAGCTTTTCATCATAGCTTTTTGCTATCTCACTTGCCCTTAAAGAGAGCCTGGACTTTATGAAATCAATTTCATCCACAATGACATCCCTCACAATAGTGAATTCTGCTTTTTCACTATCCCACACCTTATAACCGTTCGGTTCATAACCAACCAGTATCCCTTTCCATGATTTTTCATAGAATTTACGTCTACTGGTTTTTTCATGGACATATACAGTTGAACCGAATACTTTCAAGTATTTTAATTGTGGCCTTTTTTCATGCCACATCTCAAATGGTGTCTTATCATTTTTCAGAACTTTGGTTGGTGTTATATTTACTAAATAAGTAGCAGTCAAGACTGCTTCTCCCCAGAACTCTTTTTCAAGTTCTGCACCCACCACCATTGTTCTCGCCTTTTCCGTTATGGTTCTCACCATACGTTCGGCCACACCATTTAACTGTGGGGTCCTAGGGACTGTCAAATGGTAACTTATACCTCTTTCTGTACAGTAGTCCTTCATTTCATTTGATAAATATTCTCTTCCATTATCACAATAAAAATTTACTATTTTTGAATTGAACCTGGCTTCACCTTTCGCCACAAAATCTTTGAACACATTGAAAACTTCTGATCTATATTCTATCAAATATGAAACACAATAATGTGTGTATTGATCAATGAATAAAACAAAGTAATTTTTATTATTCACCGTAGGAGGAGTAACAGGACCTGCAACATCTGAGTGAACTACAAATAATGGTCTTTTAATGTGATCTTTGTTCTTTTCTTTGTTAAATGGCAAGCATGATTGTTTCCCTTTTATACATGCCTCGCATAATTTTTCATTTGGCATGACCGATTCTAAATCTTTTATGTCTTCAAACATTCCCTTATTCTTCAATTCTAAAAATTTTTGCTTCCCTATGTGCCCTAGTCTCTGATGCCAGATTTCATAACTTAAATTACTGTTTACTGAATTAACTACCTTCAAATTCATTCTGAGGCTAACAACAATTAAATTATTTGACAGCTTACCATACATGACGATCTTACCATCCTTTATAACTCTAACACCGCTTGTGTCAAAAACGATCGTCAATCCTGCGGCCTGTATCTTAGATACTGAGAGCAGATTCTGTGGTATTTCCGGACAGTACAGGACATCTTCCAGGACTCCATTAACACCCTGGTCACTGGTCACGTTCAGGTTGCCCCTCCTTGTTGCAGTGATGTATTCGCCGTGTTTTGCCACTGCAATTTTTATCGGTACATCCAATTGCATGAAATTCTCTGCTAAATCTTCTCTATTTATGACGTGATCCGACGCTCCAGAATCCAGAATAAAATTCACATTTTCTTTTGTTTTTATCTCATAATTGCACTCTCCCATCATGAATGCAAAACTTGATGTATTTTCTTCTGGTAGCGTTCCGGTCACCTGCGCCGTTTGTGCATGTTTTTTCTTGTCATTGAACTTGGGTTTTCCACCTTTATTGAAGTGATAACATTTGGCTTTAATGTGCCCACGTTTGCCACAATGGTAGCACATTATTCCACCTTGTTTCTTAAAATTTTTATTAAATTTTCTCGGAAAATTGTTGGGTTTGAAGGGCCTTTGATTTTCATTTCTCACTTCCACGTTTAGGACTTTTGCACTTGTGTCTTTATTTTCTTGTCTTCGTTTCACTTCGAAATCAAGTAATTTTGTTTTTACAAACGTGAGAGTAAGATTGTCCTCCGACAATGTTTCGATGGCAGTGATTATGCTGTCGTAGAAATTTGGAAGTGTTAACAAAAGGTGCGACACTTTGTCAGTTTCTTCCATCTTTGCTCCGGATGCCACTAATTCTTCGATTAGTTCATCGAATGCAGAAAAATGTTTCATAAGAGGAACATCATTCTGTAGTTTCAGTGCGAAAAGTCTCTTTCGAATTGATAATTGTGATGCAAGACTTTTTCTCTCATACACTTTGTCTAGTGAGGCAAAGATCTCCTTTGGGCTTCTAGCTACTGTAGTGGTGTTCACAAAAGCGTCTGCCAAATTCGCAAGAATTGCACTCTTAGCCACTTTTTCTGCTTTCTCCCAAGCTTTATCCACATCTCTGGTAGGCTTTACACCATCAATCACATGCAAAACGTCTAGTTCATCTAATAAAGCACGAATCCGAATTTTCCACACACTATACCGTTCACCGTTGAAAGGTTTGATATTCCGATTCATTCTACTCGTATCCATTTTGAGTTTTTCAAAAAGAAAATTCACGCACTTGAGATAAATATCACTTGGCGTCAAACTGGGCCCATAACCTATTGGATATGGGGTTTAGAAAATAATCACACACAAGATACTTCTATGCTGCTTTTATTTATTGCAGTCAGAAGGCACGCCCGTGTTGTCGCTATCAAAGTTCCTCAAGAACTAACTATCCAAAGGATTTTTAAGTTTCCATTCTTTTACAATTAGGGACCTCTACTTTAGGCACCCTCTGATTTATCACCACGGCCATGTGTTTCTTTTTACACTTCTTTCTGGACAATGCAGGTAGAGTCATAAATTTAATAAACTAGACTCTTCAAAGAAGTAAAATATTAGAGGACATGAAACTATTGAATTTTGGACAAGTTTGATTTTTACCAGAAATCCAACAATTTCAACAACGTTACGAGCAATTTTGTTCAAATCGTCTCCTTTTAGCAAAATAAGCCTAATGGGGCCATAAACGACAGATTGCCAATTCGGCTGTGCTAGAACAGTTAGTTTTTGTCCAAATCGTGTAAATCGCACAATTAAGGGCTATTTCCTTCATTTCGATCAATCCTGAGTTTCAAAATCGTCAATTCCGTGAAATCGGCGAGTTCCGTCGAAAATTGACCTTTAACCATGCATTGACGTTATTTCAGTAACGTTACGAGCAATTTTGTTCAAATCGTCTTCTTTTTGCAAAATAAGCCTAATGGGGCCATAAACGACAAATTGCCAATTCGGCTGTCTTAGAACAGTCAGTTGTTGTCCAAATCCTGTAAATCGCACGATTTAGGGCTATTTCTATCAATCCTGGGTTTCAAAATCGTCAATTCCTTGAAATCGTCGAGTTTAGTCGGAAATTGACCGTTAACCATGTTTTGAGGTTATTTCAACAACGTTACGAGTAATTTTGTTCAAATCGTCTCCTTTTAGCAATATAAGCCTAATGGGGCCATAAACGACAAATTGCCAATTCGGCTGTCTAAGAACAGTCAGTTTTTGTCCAAATCCTGTAAATCGCACGATTTAGGGCTATTTCCATCATTTCGAGCAATCCTGAGTTTCAAAATCGTCAATTCCGTGAAATCGGCGAGTTCCGTCGGAAATTGACCTTTAACCATGCATTGACGTTATTTCAGCAACGTTACGAGCAATTTTGTTCAAATCGTCTCCTTTTAGCAAAATAAGCCTAATGGGGCCATAAACGACAAATTGCCAATTCGGCTGTCCTAGAACAGTCAGTTTTCGTCCAAATCCTGTAAATCGCACGATTTAGGGCAATTTCCATCATTTCGATCAATCCTGAGCTTAGAAATGGTCAATTCCGTGAAATCGGCGAGTTTCGTCGGAAATTGACCTTAACCATGTTTTGACGTTATTTCAACAACGTTACGAGCAATTTTGTTCAAATCGTGTCCTTTCAGCAAAATAAACATAATGGGGCCTTAAACGCCAAATTGCCAATTCGGCTGTCTTAGAACAGTCAGTTTTTGTCCAAATCCTGTAAATCGCACGATTTAGGGCTATTTCTATCAATCCTGGGTTTCAAAATCGTCAATTCCGTGAAATCGGCGAGTTCCGTCGGAAATTGACCTTTAACCATGCTTTGACGTTATTGCAACAACGTTACGAGCAATTTTGTTCAAATCGTCTCCTTTTAGCAAAATAAGCCTAATGGGGCCATAAACGACAAATTGCCAATTCGGCTGTGCTAGAACAGTTAGTTTTTGTCCAAATCGTGTAAATCGCATGATTAAGGGCTATTTCCTTCATTTCGATCAATCCTGAGTTTCAAAATCGCCAATTCCGTGAAATCGGCGACTTTCGTCGGAAATTGACCGTTAGCCATGCTTTGACGTTATTTCAACAACTTTATGAGCAATTTTGTTCAAATCGTCTCCTTTTAGCAAAATAAGCCTAATGGGGCCATAAATGACAAATTGCCAATTCGGCTGTCCTAAAACAGTCAGTTGTTGTCCAAATCCTGTAAATCGCACGATTTAGGGCTATTTCTATCAATCCTGGGTTTCAAAATCGTCAATTCCTTGAAATCGTCGAGTTTAGTCGGAAATTGACCGTTAACCATGTTTTGAGGTTATTTCAACAACGTTACGAGTAATTTTGTTCAAATCGTCTCCTTTTAGCAATATAAGCCTAATGGGGCCATAAACGACAAATTGCCAATTCGGCTCTCCTAGAACAGTCAGTTTTTGTCCAAATCCTGTAAATCGCACGATTTAGGACTATTTCCATCATTTCGAGCAATCCTGAGTTTCAAAATCGTCAATTCCGTGAAATCGGCGAGTCCCGTCGGAAATTGACCTTTAACCATGCTTTGACGTTATTGCATCAATGTTACGAGCAATTTTGTTCAAATCGTGTCCTTTCAGCAAAATAAACCTAATGGGGCCTTAAACGCCAAATTGCCAATTCGGCTGTCCTAGAACAGTCAGTTTTTGTCCAAATCCTGTAAATCGCACGATTTAGGGCTATTTCCATCATTTCGATCAATCCTGAGCTTAGAAATCGTCAATTTCGTGAAATCGGCGAGTTTCGTCGGAAATTGTCCTTTAACTATGCATTGACGTTATTTCAGCAACGTTACGAGCAATTTTGTTCAAATCGTCTTCTTTTTGCAAAATAAACCTAATGGGGCCATAAACGACAAATTGCCAAATCGGCTGTGCTAGAACAGTTAGTTTTTGTCCAAATCGTGTAAATCGCATGATTAAGGGCTATTTCCTTCATTTCGATCAATCCTGAGTTCCAAAATCGCCAATTCCGTGAAATCGGCGACTTTCGTCGGAAATTGACCGTTAGCCATGCTTTGACGTTATTTCAACAACGTTACGAGCAATTTTGTTCAAATCGTCTCCTTTTAGCAATATAAGCCTAATGGGGCCATAAACGACAAATTGCCAATTCGGCTGTCCTAGAACAGTCAGTTTTTGTCCAAATCCTGTAAATCGCACGATTTAGGGCTATTTCCATCATTTCGAGCAATCCTGAGTTTCAAAATCGCCAATTCCGTGAAATCGGCGAGTTCCGTCGGAAATTGACCTTTAACCATGCATTGACGTTATTTCAGCAACGTTACGAGCCATTTTGTTCAAAGCGTCTTCTTTTTGCAAAATAAGCCTAATGGGGCCATAAACGACAAATTGCCAATTCGGCTGTCTTAGAACAGTCAGTTTTTGTCCAAATCCTGTAAATCGCACGATTTAGGGCTATTTCCATCATTTCGAGCAATCCTGAGTTTCAAAATCGTCAATTCCGTGAAATCGGCGAGTTCCGTCGGAAATTGACCTTTAACCATGCATTGACGTTATTTCAGCAACGTTACGAGCCATTTTGTTCAAAGCGTCTTCTTTTTGCAAAATAAGCCTAATGGGGCCATAAACGACAAATTGCCAATTCGGCTGTCCAAGAACAGTCAGTTTTTGTCCAAATCCTGTAAATCGCACGATTTAGGGCTATTTCCATCATTTCGATCAATCCTGAGCTTAGAAATCGTCAATTTCGTGAAATCGGCGAGTTTCGTCGGAAATTGTCCTTTAACTATGCATTGACGTTATTTCAGCAACGTTACGAGCAATTTTGTTCAAATCGTCTTCTTTTTGCAAAATAAACCTAATGGGGCCATAAACGACAAATTGCCAAATCGGCTGTGCTAGAACAGTTAGTTTTTGTCCAAATCGTGTAAATCGCATGATTAAGGGCTATTTCCTTCATTTCGATCAATCCTGAGTTCCAAAATCGCCAATTCCGTGAAATCGGCGACTTTCGTCGGAAATTGACCGTTAGCCATGGTTTGACGTTATTTCAACAACTTTACGAGCAATTTTGTTCAAATCGTCTCCTTTTAGCAATATAAGCCTAATGGGGCCATAAACGACAAATTGCCAATTCGGCTGTCCTAGAACAGTCAGTTTTTGTCCAAATCCTGTAAATCGCACGATTTAGGGCTATTTCCATCATTTCGAGCAATCCTGAGTTTCAAAATCGCCAATTCCGTGAAATCGGCGACTTTCGTCGGAAATTGACCGTTAGCCATGCTTTGACGTTATTTCAACAACGTTACGAGCAATTTTGTTCAAATCGTCTCCTTTTAGCAATATAAGCCTAATGGGGCCATAAACGACAAATTGCCAATTCGGCTGTCTTAGAACAGTCAGTTTTTGTCCAAATCCTGTAAATCGCACGATTTAGGGCTATTTCCATCATTTCGAGCAATCCTGAGTTTCAAAATCGTCAATTCCGTGAAATCGGCGAGTTCCGTCGGAAATTGACCTTTAACCATGCATTGACGTTATTTCAGCAACGTTACGAGCCATTTTGTTCAAAGCGTCTTCTTTTTGCAAAATAAGCCTAATGGGGCCATAAACGACAAATTGCCAATTCGGCTGTCTTAGAACAGTCAGTTGTTGTCCAAATCCTGTAAATCGCACGATTTAGGGCTATTTCTATCAATCCTGGGTTTCAAAATCGTCAATTCCTTGAAATCGTCGAGTTTAGTCGAAAATTGACCGTTAACCATGTTTTGAGGTTATTTCAACAACGTTACGAGTAATTTTGTTCAAAGCGTCTTCTTTTTGCAAAATAAGCCTAATGGGGCCATAAACGACAAATTGCCAATTCGGCTGTCCTAGAACAGTCAGTTTTTGTCCAAATCCTGTAAATCGCACGATTTAGGGCTATTTCCATCATTTCGAGCAATCCTGAGTTTCAAAATCGTCAATTCCGTGAAATCGGCGAGTCCCGTCGGAAATTGACCTTTAACCATGCTTTGACGTTATTGCATCAATGTTACGAGCAATTTTGTTCAAATCGTGTCCTTTCAGCAAAATAAACCTAATGGGGCCTTAAACGCCAAATTGCCAATTCGGCTGTCTTAGAACAGTCAGTTTTTGTCCAAATCCTGTAAATCGCACGATTTAGGGCTATTTCCATCATTTCGAGCAATCCTGAGTTTCAAAATCGTCAATTCCGTGAAATCGGCGAGTTCCGTCGGAAATTGACCTTTAACCATGCATTGACGTTATTTCAGCAACGTTACGAGCCATTTTGTTCAAAGCGTCTTCTTTTTGCAAAATAAGCCTAATGGGGCCATAAACGACAAATTGCCAATTCGGCTGTCCTAGAATAGTCAGTTTTTGTCCAAATCCTGTAAATCGCACGATTTAGGGCTATTTCCATCATTTCGATCAATCCTGAGCTTAGAAATCGTCAATTTCGTGAAATCGGCGAGTTTCGTCGGAAATTGTCCTTTAACTATGCATTGACGTTATTTCAGCAACGTTACGAGCAATTTTGTTCAAATCGTCTTCTTTTTGCAAAATAAACCTAATGGGGCCATAAACGACAAATTGCCAAATCGGCTGTGCTAGAACAGTTAGTTTTTGTCCAAATCGTGTAAATCGCATGATTAAGGGCTATTTCCTTCATTTCGATCAATCCTGAGTTCCAAAATCGCCAATTCCGTGAAATCGGCGACTTTCGTCGGAAATTGACCGTTAGCCATGCTTTGACGTTATTTCAACAACGTTACGAGCAATTTTGTTCAAATCGTCTTCTTTTTGCAAAATAAGCCTAATGGGGCCATAAACGACAAATTGCCAATTCGGCTGTCTTAGAACAGTCAGTTGTTGTCCAAATCCTGTAAAACGCACGATTTAGGGCTATTTCTATCAATCCTGGGTTTCAAAATCGTCAATTCCTTGAAATCGTCGAGTTTAGTCGGAAATTGACCGTTAACCATGTTTTGAGGTTATTTCAACAACGTTACGAGTAATTTTGTTCAAATCGTCTCCTTTTAGCAATATAAGCCTAATGGGGCCATAAACGACAAATTGCCAATTCGGCTGTCCTAGAACAGTCAGTTTTTGTCCAAATCCTGTAAATCGCACGATTTAGGGCTCTTTCCTTCATTTCGATCAATCCTGAGTTTTAAAATCGTCAATTCCGTGAAATCGGCGAGGTTCGTCGGAAATTGACCGTTAACCATGTTTTGACTTTATTTCAACAACGTTACGAGCAATTGTGTTCAAATCGTCTCCTTTTAGCAAAATAAGCCTAATGGGGCCATAAACGACAAATTGCCAATTCGGCTCTCCTAGAACAGTCAGTTTTTGTCCAAATCCTGTAAATCGCACGATTTAGGACTATTTCCATCATTTCGAGCAATCCTGAGTTTCAAAATCGTCAATTCCGTGAAATCGGCGAGTCCCGTCGGAAATTGACCTTTAACCATGCTTTGACGTTATTGCATCAATGTTACGAGCAATTTTGTTCAAATCGTGTCCTTTCAGCAAAATAAACCTAATGGGGCCTTAAACGCCAAATTGCCAATTCGGCTGTCCTAGAACAGTCAGTTTTTGTCCAAATCCTGTAAATCGCACGATTTAGGGCTATTTCCATCATTTCGATCAATCCTGAGCTTAGAAATCGTCAATTTCGTGAAATCGGCGAGTTTCGTCGGAAATTGTCCTTTAACTATGCATTGACGTTATTTCAGCAACGTTACGAGCAATTTTGTTCAAATCGTCTTCTTTTTGCAAAATAAACCTAATGGGGCCATAAACGACAAATTGCCAAATCGGCTGTGCTAGAACAGTTAGTTTTTGTCCAAATCGTGTAAATCGCATGATTAAGGGCTATTTCCTTCATTTCGATCAATCCTGAGTTTCAAAATCGCCAATTCCGTGAAATCGGCGACTTTCGTCGGAAATTGACCGTTAGCCATGCTTTGACGTTATTTCAACAACGTTACGAGCAATTTTGTTCAAATCGTCTCCTTTTAGCAATATAAGCCTAATGGGGCCATAAACGACAAATTGCCAATTCGGCTGTCTTAGAACAGTCAGTTTTTGTCCAAATCCTGTAAATCGCACGATTTAGGGCTATTTCCATCATTTCGAGCAATCCTGAGTTTCAAAATCGTCAATTCCGTGAAATCGGCGAGTTCCGTCGGAAATTGACCTTTAACCATGCTTTGACGTTATTGCAACAACGTTACGAGCAATTTTGTTCAAATCGTCTCCTTTTAGCAATATAAGCCTAATGGGGCCATAAACGACAAATTGCCAATTCGGCTGTCTTAGAACAGTCAGTTTTTGTCCAAATCCTGTAAATCGCACGATTTAGGGCTATTTCCATCATTTCGAGCAATCCTGAGTTTCAAAATCGTCAATTCCGTGAAATCGGCGAGTTCCGTCGGAAATTGACCTTTAACCATGCATTGACGTTATTTCAGCAACGTTACGAGCCATTTTGTTCAAAGCGTCTTCTTTTTGCAAAATAAGCCTAATGGGGCCATAAACGACAAATTGCCAAATCGGCTGTGCTAGAACAGTTAGTTTTTGTCCAAATCGTGTAAATCGCATGATTAAGGGCTATTTCCTTCATTTCGATCAATCCTGAGTTTCAAAATCGCCAATTCCGTGAAATCGGCGACTTTCGTCGGAAATTGACCTTTAACCATGCTTTGACGTTATTGCAACAACGTTACGAGCAATTTTGTTCAAATCGTCTCCTTTTAGCAATATAAGCCTAATGGGGCCATAAACGACAAATTGCCAATTCGGCTGTCCTAGAACAGTCAGTTTTTGTCCAAATCCTGTAAATCGCACGATTTAGGGCTATTTCCATCATTTCGATCAATCCTTAGTTTAGAAATCGTCAATTTCGTGAAATCGGCGAGTTTCGTCGGAAATTGTCCTTTAACTATGCATTGACGTTATTTCAGCAACGTTACGAGCAATTTTGTTCAAATCGTCTTCTTTTTGCAAAATAAACCTAATGGGGCCATAAACGACAAATTGCCAATTCGGCTGTCTTAGAACAGTCAGTTGTTGTCCAAATCCTGTAAATCGCACGATTTAGGGCTATTTCCTTCATTTCGATCAATCCTGAGTTTCAAAATCGCCAATTCCGTGAAATCGGCGACTTTCGTCGGAAATTGACCGTTAGCCATGCTTTGACGTTATTTCAACAACGTTACGAGCAATTTTGTTCAAATCGTCTCCTTTTAGCAATATAAGCCTAATGGGGCCATAAACGACAAATTGCCAATTCGGCTGTCTTAGAACAGTCAGTTTTTGTCCAAATCCTGTAAATCGCACGATTTAGGGCTATTTCCATCATTTCGAGCAATCCTGAGTTTCAAAATCGTCAATTCCGTGAAATCGGCGAGTTCCGTCGGAAATTGACCGTTAACCATGTTTTGAGGTTATTTCAACAACGTTACGAGTAATTTTGTTCAAATCGTCTCCTTTTAGCAATATAAGCCTAATGGGGCCATAAACGACAAATTGCCAATTCGGCTGTCCTAGAACAGTCAGTTTTTGTCCAAATCCTGTAAATCGCACGATTTAGGGCTCTTTCCTTCATTTCGATCAATCCTGAGTTTTAAAATCGTCAATTCCGTGAAATCGGCGAGGTTCGTCGGAAATTGACCGTTAACCATGTTTTGACTTTATTTCAACAACGTTACGAGCAATTGTGTTCAAATCGTCTCCTTTTAGCAAAATAAGCCTAATGGGGCCATAAACGACAAATTGCCAATTCGGCTCTCCTAGAACAGTCAGTTTTTGTCCAAATCCTGTAAATCGCACGATTTAGGACTATTTCCATCATTTCGAGCAATCCTGAGTTTCAAAATCGTCAATTCCGTGAAATCGGCGAGTCCCGTCGGAAATTGACCTTTAACCATGCTTTGACGTTATTGCATCAATGTTACGAGCAATTTTGTTCAAATCGTGTCCTTTCAGCAAAATAAACCTAATGGGGCCTTAAACGCCAAATTGCCAATTCGGCTGTCCTAGAACAGTCAGTTTTTGTCCAAATCCTGTAAATCGCACGATTTAGGGCTATTTCCATCATTTCGATCAATCCTGAGCTTAGAAATCGTCAATTTCGTGAAATCGGCGAGTTTCGTCGGAAATTGTCCTTTAACTATGCATTGACGTTATTTCAGCAACGTTACGAGCAATTTTGTTCAAATCGTCTTCTTTTTGCAAAATAAACCTAATGGGGCCATAAACGACAAATTGCCAAATCGGCTGTGCTAGAACAGTTAGTTTTTGTCCAAATCGTGTAAATCGCATGATTAAGGGCTATTTCCTTCATTTCGATCAATCCTGAGTTTCAAAATCGCCAATTCCGTGAAATCGGCGACTTTCGTCGGAAATTGACCGTTAGCCATGCTTTGACGTTATTTCAACAACGTTACGAGCAATTTTGTTCAAATCGTCTCCTTTTAGCAATATAAGCCTAATGGGGCCATAAACGACAAATTGCCAATTCGGCTGTCTTAGAACAGTCAGTTTTTGTCCAAATCCTGTAAATCGCACGATTTAGGGCTATTTCCATCATTTCGAGCAATCCTGAGTTTCAAAATCGTCAATTCCGTGAAATCGGCGAGTTCCGTCGGAAATTGACCTTTAACCATGCTTTGACGTTATTGCAACAACGTTACGAGCAATTTTGTTCAAATCGTCTCCTTTTAGCAATATAAGCCTAATGGGGCCATAAACGACAAATTGCCAATTCGGCTGTCTTAGAACAGTCAGTTTTTGTCCAAATCCTGTAAATCGCACGATTTAGGGCTATTTCCATCATTTCGAGCAATCCTGAGTTTCAAAATCGTCAATTCCGTGAAATCGGCGAGTTCCGTCGGAAATTGACCTTTAACCATGCATTGACGTTATTTCAGCAACGTTACGAGCCATTTTGTTCAAAGCGTCTTCTTTTTGCAAAATAAGCCTAATGGGGCCATAAACGACAAATTGCCAAATCGGCTGTGCTAGAACAGTTAGTTTTTGTCCAAATCGTGTAAATCGCATGATTAAGGGCTATTTCCTTCATTTCGATCAATCCTGAGTTTCAAAATCGCCAATTCCGTGAAATCGGCGACTTTCGTCGGAAATTGACCGTTAGCCATGCTTTGACGTTATTTCAACAACGTTACGAGCAATTTTGTTCAAATCGTCTCCTTTTAGCAATATAAGCCGAATGGGGCCATAAACGACAAATTGCCAATTCGGCTGTCTTAGAACAGTCAGTTTTTGTCCAAATCCTGTAAATCGCACGATTTAGGGCTATTTCCATCATTTCGAGCAATCCTGAGTTTCAAAATCGTCAATTCCGTGAAATCGGCGAGTTCCGTCGGAAATTGACCTTTAACCATGCTTTGACGTTATTGCAACAACGTTACGAGCAATTTTGTTCAAATCGTCTCCTTTTAGCAATATAAGCCTAATGGGGCCATAAACGACAAATTGCCAATTCGGCTGTCCTAGAACAGTCAGTTTTTGTCCAAATCCTGTAAATCGCACGATTTAGGGCTATTTCCATCATTTCGATCAATCCTTAGTTTAGAAATCGTCAATTTCGTGAAATCGGCGAGTTTCGTCGGAAATTGTCCTTTAACTATGCATTGACGTTATTTCAGCAACGTTACGAGCAATTTTGTTCAAATCGTCTTCTTTTTGCAAAATAAACCTAATGGGGCCATAAACGACAAATTGCCAATTCGGCTGTCTTAGAACAGTCAGTTGTTGTCCAAATCCTGTAAATCGCACGATTTAGGGCTATTTCCTTCATTTCGATCAATCCTGAGTTTCAAAATCGCCAATTCCGTGAAATCGGCGACTTTCGTCGGAAATTGACCGTTAGCCATGCTTTGACGTTATTTCAACAACGTTACGAGCAATTTTGTTCAAATCGTCTCCTTTTAGCAATATAAGCCTAATGGGGCCATAAACGACAAATTGCCAATTCGGCTGTCTTAGAACAGTCAGTTTTTGTCCAAATCCTGTAAATCGCACGATTTAGGGCTATTTCCATCATTTCGAGCAATCCTGAGTTTCAAAATCGTCAATTCCGTGAAATCGGCGAGTTCCGTCGGAAATTGACCTTTAACCATGCATTGACGTTATTTCAGCAACGTGACGAGCCATTTTGTTCAAAGCGTCTTCTTTTTGCAAAATAAGCCTAATGGGGCCATAAACGACAAATTGCCAATTCGGCTGTCCTAGAACAGTCAGTTTTTGTCCAAATCCTGTAAATCGCACGATTTAGGGCTATTTCCATCATTTCGAGCAATCCTGAGTTTCAAAATCGTCAATTCCGTGAAATCGGCGAGTTCCGTCGGAAATTGACCTTTAACCATGCATTGACGTTATTTCAGCAACGTTACGAGCCATTTTGTTCAAAGCGTCTTCTTTTTGCAAAATAAGCCTAATGGGGCCATAAACGACAAATTGCCAATTCGGCTGTCCAAGAACAGTCAGTTTTTGTCCAAATCCTGTAAATCGCACGATTTAGGGCTATTTCCATCATTTCGATCAATCCTGAGCTTAGAAATCGTCAATTTCGTGAAATCGGCGAGTTTCGTCGGAAATTGTCCTTTAACTATGCATTGACGTTATTTCAGCAACGTTACGAGCAATTTTGTTCAAATCGTCTTCTTTTTGCAAAATAAACCTAATGGGGCCATAAACGACAAATTGCCAAATCGGCTGTGCTAGAACAGTTAGTTTTTGTCCAAATCGTGTAAATCGCATGATTAAGGGCTATTTCCTTCATTTCGATCAATCCTGAGTTCCAAAATCGCCAATTCCGTGAAATCGGCGACTTTCGTCGGAAATTGACCGTTAGCCATGGTTTGACGTTATTTCAACAACTTTACGAGCAATTTTGTTCAAATCGTCTCCTTTTAGCAATATAAGCCTAATGGGGCCATAAACGACAAATTGCCAATTCGGCTGTCCTAGAACAGTCAGTTTTTGTCCAAATCCTGTAAATCGCACGATTTAGGGCTATTTCCATCATTTCGAGCAATCCTGAGTTTCAAAATCGCCAATTCCGTGAAATCGGCGACTTTCGTCGGAAATTGACCGTTAGCCATGCTTTGACGTTATTTCAACAACGTTACGAGCAATTTTGTTCAAATCGTCTCCTTTTAGCAATATAAGCCTAATGGGGCCATAAACGACAAATTGCCAATTCGGCTGTCTTAGAACAGTCAGTTTTTGTCCAAATCCTGTAAATCGCACGATTTAGGGCTATTTCCATCATTTCGAGCAATCCTGAGTTTCAAAATCGTCAATTCCGTGAAATCGGCGAGTTCCGTCGGAAATTGACCTTTAACCATGCATTGACGTTATTTCAGCAACGTTACGAGCCATTTTGTTCAAAGCGTCTTCTTTTTGCAAAATAAGCCTAATGGGGCCATAAACGACAAATTGCCAATTCGGCTGTCTTAGAACAGTCAGTTGTTGTCCAAATCCTGTAAATCGCACGATTTAGGGCTATTTCTATCAATCCTGGGTTTCAAAATCGTCAATTCCTTGAAATCGTCGAGTTTAGTCGAAAATTGACCGTTAACCATGTTTTGAGGTTATTTCAACAACGTTACGAGTAATTTTGTTCAAAGCGTCTTCTTTTTGCAAAATAAGCCTAATGGGGCCATAAACGACAAATTGCCAATTCGGCTGTCCTAGAACAGTCAGTTTTTGTCCAAATCCTGTAAATCGCACGATTTAGGGCTATTTCCATCATTTCGAGCAATCCTGAGTTTCAAAATCGTCAATTCCGTGAAATCGGCGAGTCCCGTCGGAAATTGACCTTTAACCATGCTTTGACGTTATTGCATCAATGTTACGAGCAATTTTGTTCAAATCGTGTCCTTTCAGCAAAATAAACCTAATGGGGCCTTAAACGCCAAATTGCCAATTCGGCTGTCTTAGAACAGTCAGTTTTTGTCCAAATCCTGTAAATCGCACGATTTAGGGCTATTTCCATCATTTCGAGCAATCCTGAGTTTCAAAATCGTCAATTCCGTGAAATCGGCGAGTTCCGTCGGAAATTGACCTTTAACCATGCATTGACGTTATTTCAGCAACGTTACGAGCCATTTTGTTCAAAGCGTCTTCTTTTTGCAAAATAAGCCTAATGGGGCCATAAACGACAAATTGCCAATTCGGCTGTCCTAGAATAGTCAGTTTTTGTCCAAATCCTGTAAATCGCACGATTTAGGGCTATTTCCATCATTTCGATCAATCCTGAGCTTAGAAATCGTCAATTTCGTGAAATCGGCGAGTTTCGTCGGAAATTGTCCTTTAACTATGCATTGACGTTATTTCAGCAACGTTACGAGCAATTTTGTTCAAATCGTCTTCTTTTTGCAAAATAAACCTAATGGGGCCATAAACGACAAATTGCCAAATCGGCTGTGCTAGAACAGTTAGTTTTTGTCCAAATCGTGTAAATCGCATGATTAAGGGCTATTTCCTTCATTTCGATCAATCCTGAGTTCCAAAATCGCCAATTCCGTGAAATCGGCGACTTTCGTCGGAAATTGACCGTTAGCCATGCTTTGACGTTATTTCAACAACGTTACGAGCAATTTTGTTCAAATCGTCTCCTTTTAGCAATATAAGCCTAATGGGGCCATAAACGACAAATTGCCAATTCGGCTGTGCTAGAACAGTTAGTTTTTGTCCAAATCCTGTAAATCGCACAATTAAGGGCTATTTCCTTCATTTCGATCAATCCTGAGTTTCAAAATCGTCAATTCCGTGAAATCGGCGAGTTCCGTCGAAAATTGACCTTTAACCATGCATTGACGTTATTTCAGCAACGTTACGAGCAATTTTGTTCAAATCGTCTTCTTTTTGCAAAATAAGCCTAATGGGGCCATAAACGACAAATTGCCAATTCGGCTGTCTTAGAACAGTCAGTTGTTGTCCAAATCCTGTAAAACGCACGATTTAGGGCTATTTCTATCAATCCTGGGTTTCAAAATCGTCAATTCCTTGAAATCGTCGAGTTTAGTCGGAAATTGACCGTTAACCATGTTTTGAGGTTATTTCAACAACGTTACGAGTAATTTTGTTCAAATCGTCTCCTTTTAGCAATATAAGCCTAATGGGGCCATAAACGACAAATTGCCAATTCGGCTGTCCTAGAACAGTCAGTTTTTGTCCAAATCCTGTAAATCGCACGATTTAGGGCTCTTTCCTTCATTTCGATCAATCCTGAGTTTTAAAATCGTCAATTCCGTGAAATCGGCGAGGTTCGTCGGAAATTGACCGTTAACCATGTTTTGACTTTATTTCAACAACGTTACGAGCAATTGTGTTCAAATCGTCTCCTTTTAGCAAAATAAGCCTAATGGGGCCATAAACGACAAATTGCCAATTCGGCTCTCCTAGAACAGTCAGTTTTTGTCCAAATCCTGTAAATCGCACGATTTAGGACTATTTCCATCATTTCGAGCAATCCTGAGTTTCAAAATCGTCAATTCCGTGAAATCGGCGAGTCCCGTCGGAAATTGACCTTTAACCATGCTTTGACGTTATTGCATCAATGTTACGAGCAATTTTGTTCAAATCGTGTCCTTTCAGCAAAATAAACCTAATGGGGCCTTAAACGCCAAATTGCCAATTCGGCTGTCCTAGAACAGTCAGTTTTTGTCCAAATCCTGTAAATCGCACGATTTAGGGCTATTTCCATCATTTCGATCAATCCTGAGCTTAGAAATCGTCAATTTCGTGAAATCGGCGAGTTTCGTCGGAAATTGTCCTTTAACTATGCATTGACGTTATTTCAGCAACGTTACGAGCAATTTTGTTCAAATCGTCTTCTTTTTGCAAAATAAACCTAATGGGGCCATAAACGACAAATTGCCAAATCGGCTGTGCTAGAACAGTTAGTTTTTGTCCAAATCGTGTAAATCGCATGATTAAGGGCTATTTCCTTCATTTCGATCAATCCTGAGTTTCAAAATCGCCAATTCCGTGAAATCGGCGACTTTCGTCGGAAATTGACCGTTAGCCATGCTTTGACGTTATTTCAACAACGTTACGAGCAATTTTGTTCAAATCGTCTCCTTTTAGCAATATAAGCCTAATGGGGCCATAAACGACAAATTGCCAATTCGGCTGTCTTAGAACAGTCAGTTTTTGTCCAAATCCTGTAAATCGCACGATTTAGGGCTATTTCCATCATTTCGAGCAATCCTGAGTTTCAAAATCGTCAATTCCGTGAAATCGGCGAGTTCCGTCGGAAATTGACCTTTAACCATGCTTTGACGTTATTGCAACAACGTTACGAGCAATTTTGTTCAAATCGTCTCCTTTTAGCAATATAAGCCTAATGGGGCCATAAACGACAAATTGCCAATTCGGCTGTCTTAGAACAGTCAGTTTTTGTCCAAATCCTGTAAATCGCACGATTTAGGGCTATTTCCATCATTTCGAGCAATCCTGAGTTTCAAAATCGTCAATTCCGTGAAATCGGCGAGTTCCGTCGGAAATTGACCTTTAACCATGCATTGACGTTATTTCAGCAACGTTACGAGCCATTTTGTTCAAAGCGTCTTCTTTTTGCAAAATAAGCCTAATGGGGCCATAAACGACAAATTGCCAAATCGGCTGTGCTAGAACAGTTAGTTTTTGTCCAAATCGTGTAAATCGCATGATTAAGGGCTATTTCCTTCATTTCGATCAATCCTGAGTTTCAAAATCGCCAATTCCGTGAAATCGGCGACTTTCGTCGGAAATTGACCGTTAGCCATGCTTTGACGTTATTTCAACAACGTTACGAGCAATTTTGTTCAAATCGTCTCCTTTTAGCAATATAAGCCTAATGGGGCCATAAACGACAAATTGCCAATTCGGCTGTCTTAGAACAGTCAGTTTTTGTCCAAATCCTGTAAATCGCACGATTTAGGGCTATTTCCATCATTTCGAGCAATCCTGAGTTTCAAAATCGTCAATTCCGTGAAATCGGCGAGTTCCGTCGGAAATTGACCTTTAACCATGCTTTGACGTTATTGCAACAACGTTACGAGCAATTTTGTTCAAATCGTCTCCTTTTAGCAATATAAGCCTAATGGGGCCATAAACGACAAATTGCCAATTCGGCTGTCCTAGAACAGTCAGTTTTTGTCCAAATCCTGTAAATCGCACGATTTAGGGCTATTTCCATCATTTCGATCAATCCTTAGTTTAGAAATCGTCAATTTCGTGAAATCGGCGAGTTTCGTCGGAAATTGTCCTTTAACTATGCATTGACGTTATTTCAGCAACGTTACGAGCAATTTTGTTCAAATCGTCTTCTTTTTGCAAAATAAACCTAATGGGGCCATAAACGACAAATTGCCAATTCGGCTGTCTTAGAACAGTCAGTTGTTGTCCAAATCCTGTAAATCGCACGATTTAGGGCTATTTCCTTCATTTCGATCAATCCTGAGTTTCAAAATCGCCAATTCCGTGAAATCGGCGACTTTCGTCGGAAATTGACCGTTAGCCATGCTTTGACGTTATTTCAACAACGTTACGAGCAATTTTGTTCAAATCGTCTCCTTTTAGCAATATAAGCCTAATGGGGCCATAAACGACAAATTGCCAATTCGGCTGTCTTAGAACAGTCAGTTTTTGTCCAAATCCTGTAAATCGCACGATTTAGGGCTATTTCCATCATTTCGAGCAATCCTGAGTTTCAAAATCGTCAATTCCGTGAAATCGGCGAGTTCCGTCGGAAATTGACCTTTAACCATGCATTGACGTTATTTCAGCAACGTGACGAGCCATTTTGTTCAAAGCGTCTTCTTTTTGCAAAATAAGCCTAATGGGGCCATAAACGACAAATTGCCAATTCGGCTGTCCTAGAACAGTCAGTTTTTGTCCAAATCCTGTAAATCGCACGATTTAGGGCTATTTCCATCATTTCGATCAATCCTGAGCTTAGAAATCGTCAATTTCGTGAAATCGGCGAGTTTCGTCGGAAATTGTCCTTTAACTATGCATTGACGTTATTTCAGCAACGTTACGAGCAATTTTGTTCAAATCGTCTTCTTTTTGCAAAATAAACCTAATGGGGCCATAAACGACAAATTGCCAAATCGGCTGTGCTAGAACAGTTAGTTTTTGTCCAAATCGTGTAAATCGCATGATTAAGGGCTATTTCCTTCATTTCGATCAATCCTGAGTTCCAAAATCGCCAATTCCGTGAAATCGGCGACTTTCGTCGGAAATTGACCGTTAGCCATGCTTTGACGTTATTTCAACAACGTTACGAGCAATTTTGTTCAAATCGTCTCCTTTTAGCAATATAAGCCTAATGGGGCCATAAACGACAAATTGCCAATTCGGCTGTCCTAGAACAGTCAGTTTTTGTCCAAATCCTGTAAATCGCACGATTTAGGGCTATTTCCATCATTTCGAGCAATCCTGAGTTTCAAAATCGCCAATTCCGTGAAATCGGCGAGTTCCGTCGGAAATTGACCTTTAACCATGCATTGACGTTATTTCAGCAACGTTACGAGCCATTTTGTTCAAAGCGTCTTCTTTTTGCAAAATAAGCCTAATGGGGCCATAAACGACAAATTGCCAATTCGGCTGTCTTAGAACAGTCAGTTTTTGTCCAAATCCTGTAAATCGCACGATTTAGGGCTATTTCCATCATTTCGAGCAATCCTGAGTTTCAAAATCGTCAATTCCGTGAAATCGGCGAGTTCCGTCGGAAATTGACCTTTAACCATGCATTGACGTTATTTCAGCAACGTTACGAGCCATTTTGTTCAAAGCGTCTTCTTTTTGCAAAATAAGCCTAATGGGGCCATAAACGACAAATTGCCAATTCGGCTGTCCAAGAACAGTCAGTTTTTGTCCAAATCCTGTAAATCGCACGATTTAGGGCTATTTCCATCATTTCGATCAATCCTGAGCTTAGAAATCGTCAATTTCGTGAAATCGGCGAGTTTCGTCGGAAATTGTCCTTTAACTATGCATTGACGTTATTTCAGCAACGTTACGAGCAATTTTGTTCAAATCGTCTTCTTTTTGCAAAATAAACCTAATGGGGCCATAAACGACAAATTGCCAAATCGGCTGTGCTAGAACAGTTAGTTTTTGTCCAAATCGTGTAAATCGCATGATTTAGGGCTATTTCCATCATTTCGAGCAATCCTGAGTTTCAAAATCGCCAATTCCGTGAAATCGGCGACTTTCGTCGGAAATTGACCGTTAGCCATGCTTTGACGTTATTTCAACAACGTTACGAGCAATTTTGTTCAAATCGTCTCCTTTTAGCAATATAAGCCTAATGGGGCCATAAACGACAAATTGCCAATTCGGCTGTCTTAGAACAGTCAGTTTTTGTCCAAATCCTGTAAATCGCACGATTTAGGGCTATTTCCATCATTTCGAGCAATCCTGAGTTTCAAAATCGTCAATTCCGTGAAATCGGCGAGTTCCGTCGGAAATTGACCTTTAACCATGCATTGACGTTATTTCAGCAACGTTACGAGCCATTTTGTTCAAAGCGTCTTCTTTTTGCAAAATAAGCCTAATGGGGCCATAAACGACAAATTGCCAATTCGGCTGTCTTAGAACAGTCAGTTGTTGTCCAAATCCTGTAAATCGCACGATTTAGGGCTATTTCTATCAATCCTGGGTTTCAAAATCGTCAATTCCTTGAAATCGTCGAGTTTAGTCGAAAATTGACCGTTAACCATGTTTTGAGGTTATTTCAACAACGTTACGAGTAATTTTGTTCAAAGCGTCTTCTTTTTGCAAAATAAGCCTAATGGGGCCATAAACGACAAATTGCCAATTCGGCTGTCCTAGAACAGTCAGTTTTTGTCCAAATCCTGTAAATCGCACGATTTAGGGCTATTTCCATCATTTCGAGCAATCCTGAGTTTCAAAATCGTCAATTCCGTGAAATCGGCGAGTCCCGTCGGAAATTGACCTTTAACCATGCTTTGACGTTATTGCATCAATGTTACGAGCAATTTTGTTCAAATCGTGTCCTTTCAGCAAAATAAACCTAATGGGGCCTTAAACGCCAAATTGCCAATTCGGCTGTCTTAGAACAGTCAGTTTTTGTCCAAATCCTGTAAATCGCACGATTTAGGGCTATTTCCATCATTTCGAGCAATCCTGAGTTTCAAAATCGTCAATTCCGTGAAATCGGCGAGTTCCGTCGGAAATTGACCTTTAACCATGCATTGACGTTATTTCAGCAACGTTACGAGCCATTTTGTTCAAAGCGTCTTCTTTTTGCAAAATAAGCCTAATGGGGCCATAAACGACAAATTGCCAATTCGGCTGTCCTAGAATAGTCAGTTTTTGTCCAAATCCTGTAAATCGCACGATTTAGGGCTATTTCCATCATTTCGATCAATCCTGAGCTTAGAAATCGTCAATTTCGTGAAATCGGCGAGTTTCGTCGGAAATTGTCCTTTAACTATGCATTGACGTTATTTCAGCAACGTTACGAGCAATTTTGTTCAAATCGTCTTCTTTTTGCAAAATAAACCTAATGGGGCCATAAACGACAAATTGCCAAATCGGCTGTGCTAGAACACTTAGTTTTTGTCGAAATCGTGTAAATCGCATGATTAAGGGCTATTTCCTTCATTTCGATCAATCCTGAGTTCCAAAATCGCCAATTCCGTGAAATCGGCGACTTTCGTCGGAAATTGACCGTTAGCCATGCTTTGACGTTATTTCAACAACGTTACGAGCAATTTTGTTCAAATCGTCTCCTTTTAGCAATATAAGCCTAATGGGGCCATAAACGACAAATTGCCAATTCGGCTGTGCTAGAACAGTTAGTTTTTGTCCAAATCCTGTAAATCGCACAATTAAGGGCTATTTCCTTCATTTCGATCAATCCTGAGTTTCAAAATCGTCAATTCCGTGAAATCGGCGAGTTCCGTCGAAAATTGACCTTTAACCATGCATTGACGTTATTTCAGCAACGTTACGAGCAATTTTGTTCAAATCGTCTTCTTTTTGCAAAATAAGCCTAATGGGGCCATAAACGACAAATTGCCAATTCGGCTGTCTTAGAACAGTCAGTTGTTGTCCAAATCCTGTAAAACGCACGATTTAGGGCTATTTCTATCAATCCTGGGTTTCAAAATCGTCAATTCCTTGAAATCGTCGAGTTTAGTCGGAAATTGACCGTTAACCATGTTTTGAGGTTATTTCAACAACGTTACGAGTAATTTTGTTCAAATCGTCTCCTTTTAGCAATATAAGCCTAATGGGGCCATAAACGACAAATTGCCAATTCGGCTGTCCTAGAACAGTTAGTTTTTGTCCAAATCGTGTAAATCGCACAATTAAGGGCTATTTCCTTCATTTCGATCAATCCTGAGTTTCAAAATCGTCAATTCCGTGAAATCGGCGAGTTCCGTCGAAAATTGACCTTTAACCATGCATTGACGTTATTTCAGCAACGTTACGAGCAATTTTGTTCAAATCGTCTTCTTTTTGCAAAATAAGCCTAATGGGGCCATAAACGACAAATTGCCAATTCGGCTGTCTTAGAACAGTCAGTTTTTGTCCAAATCCTGTAAATCGCACGATTTAGGGCTATTTCCATCATTTCGAGCAATCCTGAGTTTCAAAATCGTCAATTCCGTGAAATCGGCGAGTTCCGTCGGAAATTGACCTTTAACCATGCATTGACGTTATTTCAGCAACGTTACGAGCCATTTTGTTCAAAGCGTCTTCTTTTTGCAAAATAAGCCTAATGGGGCCATAAACGACAAATTGCCAATTCGGCTGTCCTAGAATAGTCAGTTTTTGTCCAAATCCTGTAAATCGCACGATTTAGGGCTATTTCCATCATTTCGATCAATCCTGAGCTTAGAAATCGTCAATTTCGTGAAATCGGCGAGTTTCGTCGGAAATTGTCCTTTAACTATGCATTGACGTTATTTCAGCAACGTTACGAGCAATTTTGTTCAAATCGTCTTCTTTTTGCAAAATAAACCTAATGGGGCCATAAACGACAAATTGCCAAATCGGCTGTGCTAGAACAGTTAGTTTTTGTCCAAATCGTGTAAATCGCATGATTAAGGGCTATTTCCTTCATTTCGATCAATCCTGAGATCCAAAATCGCCAATTCCGTGAAATCGGCGACTTTCGTCGGAAATTGACCGTTAGCCATGCTTTGACGTTATTTCAACAACGTTACGAGCAATTTTGTTCAAATCGTCTCCTTTTAGCAATATAAGCCTAATGGGGCCATAAACGACAAATTGCCAATTCGGCTGTCCTAGAACAGTCAGTTTTTGTCCAAATCCTGTAAATCGCACGATTTAGGGCTATTTCCATCATTTCGAGCAATCCTGAGTTTCAAAATCGTCAATTCCGTGAAATCGGCGAGTTCCGTCGGAAATTGACCTTTAACCATGCATTGACGTTATTTCAGCAACGTTACGAGCCATTTTGTTCAAATCGTCTCCTTTTAGCAAAATAAGCCTAATGGGGCCATAAACGACAGATTGCCAATTCGGCTGTGCTAGAACAGTTAGTTTTTGTCCAAATCGTGTAAATCGCACAATTAAGGGCTATTTCCTTCATTTCGATCAATCCTGAGTTTCAAAATCGTCAATTCCGTGAAATCGGCGAGTTCCGTCGAAAATTGACCTTTAACCATGCATTGACGTTATTTCAGCAACGTTACGAGCAATTTTGTTCAAATCGTCTTCTTTTTGCAAAATAAGCCTAATGGGGCCATAAACGACAAATTGCCAATTCGGCTGTCTTAGAACAGTCAGTTGTTGTCCAAATCCTGTAAATCGCACGATTTAGGGCTATTTCTATCAATCCTGGGTTTCAAAATCGTCAATTCCTTGAAATCGTCGAGTTTAGTCGGAAATTGACCGTTAACCATGTTTTGAGGTTATTTCAACAACGTTACGAGTAATTTTGTTCAAATCGTCTCCTTTTAGCAATATAAGCCTAATGGGGCCATAAACGACAAATTGCCAATTCGGCTGTCCTAGAACAGTCAGTTTTTGTCCAAATCCTGTAAATCGCACGATTTAGGGCTCTTTCCTTCATTTCGATCAATCCTGAGTTTTAAAATCGTCAATTCCGTGAAATCGGCGAGGTTCGTCGGAAATTGACCGTTAACCATGTTTTGACTTTATTTCAACAACGTTACGAGCAATTTTGTTCAAATCGTCTCCTTTTAGCAAAATAAGCCTAATGGGCCATAAACGACAAATTGCCAATTCGGCTGTCTTAGAACAGTCAGTTGTTGTCCAAATCCTGTAAATCGCACGATTTAGGGCTATTTCTATCAATCCTGGGTTTCAAATCGTCAATTCCTTGAAATCGTCGAGTTTAGTCGGAAATTGACCGTTAACCATGTTTTGAGGTTATTTCAACAACGTTACGAGTAATTTTGTTCAAATCGTCTCCTTTTAGCAATATAGCCTAATGGGGCCATAAACGACAAATTGCCAATTCGGCTCTCCTAGAACAGTCAGTTTTTGTCCAAATCCTGTAAATCGCACGATTTAGGGCTCTTTCCTTCATTTCGATCAATCCTGAGTTTTAAAATCGTCAATTCCGTGAAATCGGCGAGGTTCGTCGGAAATTGACCGTTAACCATGTTTTGACTTTATTTCAACAACGTTACGAGCAATTTTGTTCAAATCGTCTCCTTTTAGCAAAATAAGCCTAATGGGGCCATAAACGAGATTGCCAATTCGGCTGTGCTAGAACAGTTAGTTTTTGTCCAAATCGTGTAAATCGCACAATTAAGGGCTATTTCCTTCATTTCGATCAATCCTGAGTTTCAAAATCGTCAATTCCGTGAAATCGGCGAGTTCCGTCGAAAATTGACCTTTAACCATGCATTGACGTTATTTCAGCAACGTTACGAGCAATTTTGTTCAAATCGTCTTCTTTTTGCAAAATAAGCCTAATGGGGCCATAAACGACAAATTGCCAATTCGGCTGTCTTAGAACAGTCAGTTTTTGTCCAAATCCTGTAAATCGCACGATTTAGGGCTATTTCCATCATTTCGAGCAATCCTGAGTTTCAAAATCGTCAATTCCGTGAAATCGGCGAGTTCCGTCGGAAATTGACCTTTAACCATGCATTGACGTTATTTCAGCAACGTTACGAGCCATTTTGTTCAAAGCGTCTTCTTTTTGCAAAATAAGCCTAATGGGGCCATAAACGACAAATTGCCAATTCGGCTGTCTTAGAACAGTCAGTTTTTGTCCAAATCCTGTAAATCGCACGATTTAGGGCTATTTCCATCATTTCGAGCAATCCTGAGTTTCAAAATCGTCAATTCCGTGAAATCGGCGAGTTCCGTCGGAAATTGACCTTTAACCATGCATTGACGTTATTTCAGCAACGTTACGAGCCATTTTGTTCAAAGCGTCTTCTTTTTGCAAAATAAGCCTAATGGGGCCATAAACGACAAATTGCCAATTCGGCTGTCCTAGAATAGTCAGTTTTTGTCCAAATCCTGTAAATCGCACGATTTAGGGCTATTTCCATCATTTCGATCAATCCTGAGCTTAGAAATCGTCAATTTCGTGAAATCGGCGAGTTTCGTCGGAAATTGTCCTTTAACTATGCATTGACGTTATTTCAGCAACGTTACGAGCAATTTTGTTCAAATCGTCTTCTTTTTGCAAAATAAACCTAATGGGGCCATAAACGACAAATTGCCAAATCGGCTGTGCTAGAACAGTTAGTTTTTGTCCAAATCGTGTAAATCGCATGATTAAGGGCTATTTCCTTCATTTCGATCAATCCTGAGATCCAAAATCGCCAATTCCGTGAAATCGGCGACTTTCGTCGGAAATTGACCGTTAGCCATGCTTTGACGTTATTTCAACAACGTTACGAGCAATTTTGTTCAAATCGTCTCCTTTTAGCAATATAAGCCTAATGGGGCCATAAACGACAAATTGCCAATTCGGCTGTCCTAGAACAGTCAGTTTTTGTCCAAATCCTGTAAATCGCACGATTTAGGGCTATTTCCATCATTTCGAGCAATCCTGAGTTTCAAAATCGTCAATTCCGTGAAATCGGCGAGTTCCGTCGGAAATTGACCTTTAACCATGCATTGACGTTATTTCAGCAACGTTACGAGCCATTTTGTTCAAATCGTCTCCTTTTAGCAAAATAAGCCTAATGGGGCCATAAACGACAGATTGCCAATTCGGCTGTGCTAGAACAGTTAGTTTTTGTCCAAATCGTGTAAATCGCACAATTAAGGGCTATTTCCTTCATTTCGATCAATCCTGAGTTTCAAAATCGTCAATTCCGTGAAATCGGCGAGTTCCGTCGAAAATTGACCTTTAACCATGCATTGACGTTATTTCAGCAACGTTACGAGCAATTTTGTTCAAATCGTCTTCTTTTTGCAAAATAAGCCTAATGGGGCCATAAACGACAAATTGCCAATTCGGCTGTCTTAGAACAGTCAGTTGTTGTCCAAATCCTGTAAATCGCACGATTTAGGGCTATTTCTATCAATCCTGGGTTTCAAAATCGTCAATTCCTTGAAATCGTCGAGTTTAGTCGGAAATTGACCGTTAACCATGTTTTGAGGTTATTTCAACAACGTTACGAGTAATTTTGTTCAAATCGTCTCCTTTTAGCAATATAAGCCTAATGGGGCCATAAACGACAAATTGCCAATTCGGCTGTCCTAGAACAGTCAGTTTTTGTCCAAATCCTGTAAATCGCACGATTTAGGGCTCTTTCCTTCATTTCGATCAATCCTGAGTTTTAAAATCGTCAATTCCGTGAAATCGGCGAGGTTCGTCGGAAATTGACCGTTAACCATGTTTTGACTTTATTTCAACAACGTTACGAGCAATTTTGTTCAAATCGTCTCCTTTTAGCAAAATAAGCCTAATGGGGCCATAAACGACAAATTGCCAATTCGGCTGTCTTAGAACAGTCAGTTTTTGTCCAAATCCTGTAAATCGCACGATTTAGGGCTATTTCCATCATTTCGAGCAATCCTGAGTTTCAAAATCGTCAATTCCGTGAAATCGGCGAGTTCCGTCGGAAATTGACCTTTAACTATGCATTGACGTTATTTCAGCAACGTTACGAGCAATTTTGTTCAAATCGTCTTCTTTTTGCAAAATAAACCTAATGGGGCCATAAACGACAAATTGCCAAATCGGCTGTGCTAGAACAGTTAGTTTTTGTCCAAATCGTGTAAATCGCATGATTAAGGGCTATTTCCTTCATTTCGATCAATCCTGAGTTTCAAAATCGCCAATTCCGTGAAATCGGCGACTTTCGTCGGAAATTGACCGTTAGCCATGCTTTGAGGTTATTTCAACAACGTTACGAGCAATTTTGTTCAAATCGTCTCCTTTTAGCAATATAAGCCTAATGGGGCCATAAACGACAAATTGCCTATTCGGCTGTCCTAGAACAGTCAGTTTTTGTCCAAATCCTGTAAATCGCACGATTTAGGGCTATTTCCATCATTTCGAGCAATCCTGAGTTTCAAAATCGTCAATTCCGTGAAATCGGCGAGTTCCGTCGGAAATTGACCTTTAACCATGCATTGACGTTATTTCAGCAACGTTACGAGCCATTTTGTTCAAAGCGTCTTCTTTTTGCAAAATAAGCCTAATGGGGCCATAAACGACAAATTGCCAATTCGGCTGTCCTAGAACAGTCAGTTTTTGTCCAAATCCTGTAAATCGCACGATTTAGGGCTATTTCCATCATTTCGAGCAATCCTGAGTTTCAAAATCGTCAATTCCGTGAAATCGGCGAGTCCCGTCGGAAATTGACCTTTAACCATGCTTTGACGTTATTGCATCAATGTTACGAGCAATTTTGTTCAAATCGTGTCCTTTCAGCAAAATAAACCTAATGGGGCCTTAAACGCCAAATTGCCAATTCGGCTGTCTTAGAACAGTCAGTTTTTGTCCAAATCCTGTAAATCGCACGATTTAGGGCTATTTCCATCATTTCGAGCAATCCTGAGTTTCAAAATCGTCAATTCCGTGAAATCGGCGAGTTCCGTCGGAAATTGACCTTTAACCATGCATTGACGTTATTTCAGCAACGTTACGAGCCATTTTGTTCAAAGCGTCTTCTTTTTGCAAAATAAGCCTAATGGGGCCATAAACGACAAATTGCCAATTCGGCTGTCCTAGAATAGTCAGTTTTTGTCCAAATCCTGTAAATCGCACGATTTAGGGCTATTTCCATCATTTCGAGCAATCCTGAGTTTCAATATCGTCAATTCCGTGAAATCGGCGAGTTCCGTCGGAAATTGACCTTTAACCATGCATTGACGTTATTTCAGCAACGTTACGAGCCATTTTGTTCAAAGCGTCTTCTTTTTGCAAAATAAGCCTAATGGGGCCATAAACGACAAATTGCCAATTCGGCTGTCCTAGAATAGTCAGTTTTTGTCCAAATCCTGTAAATCGCACGATTTAGGGCTATTTCCATCATTTCGATCAATCCTGAGCTTAGAAATCGTCAATTTCGTGAAATCGGCGAGTTTCGTCGGAAATTGTCCTTTAACTATGCATTGACGTTATTTCAGCAACGTTACGAGCAATTTTGTTCAAATCGTCTTCTTTTTGCAAAATAAACCTAATGGGGCCATAAACGACAAATTGCCAAATCGGCTGTGCTAGAACAGTTAGTTTTTGTCCAAATCGTGTAAATCGCATGATTAAGGGCTATTTCCTTCATTTCGATCAATCCTGAGTTCCAAAATCGCCAATTCCGTGAAATCGGCGACTTTCGTCGGAAATTGACCGTTAGCCATGCTTTGACGTTATTTCAACAACGTTACGAGCAATTTTGTTCAAATCGTCTCCTTTTAGCAATATAAGCCTAATGGGGCCATAAACGACAAATTGCCAATTCGGCTGTGCTAGAACAGTTAGTTTTTGTCCAAATCCTGTAAATCGCACAATTAAGGGCTATTTCCTTCATTTCGATCAATCCTGAGTTTCAAAATCGTCAATTCCGTGAAATCGGCGAGTTCCGTCGGAAATTGACCTTTAACCATGCATTGACGTTATTTCAGCAACGTTACGAGCCATTTTGTTCAAAGCGTCTTCTTTTTGCAAAATAAGCCTAATGGGGCCATAAACGACAAATTGCCAATTCGGCTGTCCTAGAACAGTCAGTTTTTGTCCAAATCCTGTAAATCGCACGATTTAGGGCTATTTCCATCATTTCGAGCAATCCTGAGTTTCAAAATCGTCAATTCCGTGAAATCGGCGAGTTCCGTCGGAAATTGACCTTTAACCATGCATTGACGTTATTTCAGCAACGTTACGAGCCATTTTGTTCAAAGCGTCTTCTTTTTGCAAAATAAGCCTAATGGGGCCATAAACGACAAATTGCCAATTCGGCTGTCCTAGAACAGTCAGTTTTTGTCCAAATCCTGTAAATCGCACGATTTAGGGCTATTTCCATCATTTCGAGCAATCCTGAGTTTCAAAATCGTCAATTCCGTGAAATCGGCGAGTCCCGTCGGAAATTGACCTTTAACCATGCTTTGACATTATTGCATCAATGTTACGAGCAATTTTGTTCAAATCGTGTCCTTTCAGCAAAATAAACCTAATGGGGCCTTAAACGCCAAATTGCCAATTCGGCTGTCTTAGAACAGTCAGTTTTTGTCCAAATCCTGTAAATCGCACGATTTAGGGCTATTTCCATCATTTCGAGCAATCCTGAGTTTCAAAATCGTCAATTCCGTGAAATCGGCGAGTTCCGTCGGAAATTGACCTTTAACCATGCATTGACGTTATTTCAGCAACGTTACGAGCCATTTTGTTCAAAGCGTCTTCTTTTTGCAAAATAAGCCTAATGGGGCCATAAACGACAAATTGCCAATTCGGCTGTCCTAGAACAGTCAGTTTTTGTCCAAATCCTGTAAATCGCACGATTTAGGGCTATTTCCATCATTTCGAGCAATCCTGAGTTTCAAAATCGTCAATTCCGTGAAATCGGCGAGTTCCGTCGGAAATTGACCTTTAACCATGCATTGACGTTATTTCAGCAACGTTACGAGCCATTTTGTTCAAAGCGTCTTCTTTTTGCAAAATAAGCCTAATGGGGCCATAAACGACAAATTGCCAATTCGGCTGTCCTAGAACAGTCAGTTTTTGTCCAAATCCTGTAAATCGCACGATTTAGGGCTATTTCCATCATTTCGAGCAATCCTGAGTTTCAAAATCGTCAATTCCGTGAAATCGGCGAGTCCCGTCGGAAATTGACCTTTAACCATGCTTTGACGTTATTGCATCAATGTTACGAGCAATTTTGTTCAAATCGTGTCCTTTCAGCAAAATAAGCCTAATGGGGCCATAAACGACAAAGTGCCAATTCGGCTGTCCTAGAACAGTCAGTTTTCGTCCAAATCCTGTAAATCGCACGATTTAGGGCAATTTCCATCATTTCGATCAATCCTGAGCTTAGAAATGGTCAATTCCGTGAAATCGGCGAGTTTCGTCGGAAATTGACCTTAACCATGTTTTGACGTTATTTCAACAACGTTACGAGCAATTTTGTTCAAATCGTGTCCTTTCAGCAAAATAAACCTAATGGGGCCTTAAACGCCAAATTGCCAATTCGGCTGTCTTAGAACAGTCAGTTTTTGTCCAAATCCTGTAAATCGCACGATTTAGGGCTATTTCTATCAATCCTGGGTTTCAAAATCGTCAATTCCGTGAAATCGGCGAGTTCCGTCGGAAATTGTCCTTTAACCATGCTTTGACGTTATTGCAACAACGTTACGAGCAATTTTGTTCAAATCGTCTCCTTTTAGCAAAATAAGCCTAATGGGGCCATAAACGACAAATTGCCAATTCGGCTGTGCTAGAACAGTTAGTTTTTGTCCAAATCGTGTAAATCGCATGATTAAGGGCTATTTCCTTCATTTCGATCAATCCTGAGTTTCAAAATCGCCAATTCCGTGAAATCGGCGAGTTCCGTCGAAAATTGACCTTTAACCATGCATTGAAGTTATTTCAGCAACGTTACGAGCAATTTTGTTCAAATCGTCTTCTTTTTGCAAAATAAGCCTAATGGGGCCATAAACGACAAATTGCCAATTCGGCTGTCTTAGAACAGTCAGTTTTTGTCCAAATCCTGTAAATCGCACGATTTAGGGCTATTTCCATCATTTCGAGCAATCCTGAGTTTCAAAATCGTCAATTCCGTGAAATCGGCGAGTTCCGTCGGAAATTGACCTTTAACCATGCATTGACGTTATTTCAGCAACGTTACGAGCCATTTTGTTCAAAGCGTCTTCTTTTTGCAAAATAAGCCTAATGGGGCCATAAACGACAAATTGCCAATTCGGCTGTCCTAGAACAGTCAGTTTTTGTCCAAATCCTGTAAATCGCACGATTTAGGGCTCTTTCCTTCATTTCGATCAATCCTGAGTTTTAAAATCGTAAATTCCGTGAAATCGGCGAGGTTCGTCGGAAATTGACCGTTAACCATGTTTTGAAGTTACTTCAACAACGTTTCGAGCAATTTTGTTCAAATCGTCCCCTTTTAGCAAAATAAGCCTAATGGGGCCAAAAACGACAAATTGCCAATTCGGCTGTCCTAGGACAGTCAGTTTTTGTCCAAATCCTGTAAATCGCACGATTTAGGACTATTTCCATCATTTCGAGCAATTCTGAGATTCAAAATCGTCAATTCCGTGAAATCGGCGAGTTCCGTCGGAAATTGACCTTTAACCATGCATTGACGTTATTTCAGCAACGTTACGAGCCATTTTGTTCAAAGCGTCTTCTTTTTGCAAAATAAGCCTAATGGGGCCATAAACGACAAATTGCCAATTCGGCTGTCCTAGAACAGTCAGTTTTTGTCCAAATCCTGTAAATCGCACGATTTAGGGCTATTTCCATCATTTCGATCAATCCTGAGCTTAGAAATCGTCAATTTCGTGAAATCGGCGAGTTTCGTCGGAAATTGTCCTTTAACTATGCATTGACGTTATTTCAGCAACGTTACGAGCAATTTTGTTCAAATCGTCTTCTTTTTGCAAAATAAACCTAATGGGGCCATAAACGACAAATTGCCAAATCGGCTGTGCTAGAACAGTTAGTTTTTGTCCAAATCGTGTAAATCGCATGATTAAGGGCTATTTCCTTCATTTCGATCAATCCTGAGTTTCAAAATCGCCAATTCCGTGAAATCGGCGACTTTCGTCGGAAATTGACCGTTAGCCATGCTTTGACGTTATTTCAACAACGTTACGAGCAATTTTGTTCAAATCGTCTCCTTTTAGCAATATAAGCCTAATGGGGCCATAAACGACAAATTGCCAATTCGGCTGTCCTAGAACAGTCAGTTTTTGTCCAAATCCTGTAAATCGCACGATTTAGGGCTATTTCCATCATTTCGAGCAATCCTGAGTTTCAAAATCGTCAATTCCGTGATATCGGCGAGTTCCGTCGGAAATTGACCTTTAACCATGCATTGACGTTATTTCAGCAACGTTACGAGCCATTTTGTTCAAAGCGTCTTCTTTTTGCAAAATAAGCCTAATGGGGCCATAAACGACAAATTGCCAATTCGGCTGTCCTAGAACAGTCAGTTTTTGTCCAAATCCTGTAAATCGCACGATTTAGGGCAATTTCCATCATTTCGAGCAATCCTGAGTTTCAAAATCGTCAATTCCGTGAAATCGGCGAGTCCCGTCGGAAATTGACCTTTAACCATGCTTTGACGTTATTGCATCAATGTTACGAGCAATTTTGTTCAAATCGTGTCCTTTCAGCAAAATAAACCTAATGGGGCCTTAAACGCCAAATTGCCAATTCGGCTGTCTTAGAACAGTCAGTTTTTGTCCAAATCCTGTAAATCGCACGATTTAGGGCTATTTCCATCATTTCGAGCAATCCTGAGTTTCAAAATCGTCAATTCCGTGAAATCGGCGAGTTCCGTCGGAAATTGACCTTTAACCATGCATTGACGTTATTTCAGCAACGTTACGAGCAATTTTGTTCAAATCGTCTTCTTTTTGCAAAATAAACCTAATGGGGCCATAAACGACAAATTGCCAAATCGGCTGTGCTAGAACAGTTAGTTTTTGTCCAAATCGTGTAAATCGCATGATTAAGGGCTATTTCCTTCATTTCGATCAATCCTGAGTTTCAAAATCGCCAATTCCGTGAAATCGGCGACTTTCGTCGGAAATTGACCGTTAGCCATGCTTTGACGTTATTTCAACAACGTTACGAGCAATTTTGTTCAAATCGTCTCCTTTTAGCAATATAAGCCTAATGGGGCCATAAACGACAAATTGCCAATTCGGCTGTCCTAGAACAGTCAGTTTTTGTCCAAATCCTGTAAATCGCACGATTTAGGGCTATTTCCATCATTTCGAGCACTCCTGAGTTTCAAAATCGTCAATTCCGTGAAATTGGCGAGTTCCGTCGAAAATTGACCTTTAACCATGCATTGACGTTATTTCAGCAACGTTACGAGCAATTTTGTTCAAATCGTCTTCTTTTTGCAAAATAAGCCTAATGGGGCCATAAACGACAAATTGCCAATTCGGCTGTCTTAGAACAGTCAGTTTTTGTCCAAATCCTGTAAATCGCACGATTTAGGGCTATTTCCATCATTTCGAGCAATCCTGAGTTTCAAAATCGTCAATTCCGTGAAATCGGCGAGTCCCGTCGGAAATTGACCTTTAACCATGCTTTGACGTTATTGCATCAATGTTACGAGCAATTTTGTTCAAATCGTGTCCTTTCAGCAAAATAAACCTAATGGGGCCTTAAACGCCAAATTGCCAATTCGGCTGTCTTAGAACAGTCAGTTTTTGTCCAAATCCTGTAAATCGCACGATTTAGGGCTATTTCCATCATTTCGAGCAATCCTGAGTTTCAAAATCGTCAATTCCGTGAAATCGGCGAGTTCCGTCGGAAATTGACCTTTAACCATGCATTGACGTTATTTCAGCAACGTTACGAGCCATTTTGTTCAAAGCGTCTTCTTTTTGCAAAATAAGCCTAATGGGGCCATAAACGACAAATTGCCAATTCGGCTGTCCTAGAACAGTCAGTTTTTGTCCAAATCCTGTAAATCGCACGATTTAGGGCTATTTCCATCATTTCGAGCAATCCTGAGTTTCAAAATCGTCAATTCCGTGAAATCGGCGAGTCCCGTCGGAAATTGACCTTTAACCATGCTTTGACGTTATTGCATCAATGTTACGAGCAATTTTGTTCAAATCGTGTCCTTTCAGCAAAATAAACCTAATGGGGCCTTAAACGCCAAATTGCCAATTCGACTGTCTTAGAACAGTCAGTTTTTGTCCAAATCCTGTAAATCGCACGATTTAGGGCTATTTCCATCATTTCGAGCAATCCTGAGTTTCAAAATCGTCAATTCCGTGAAATCGGCGAGTTCCGTCGGAAATTGACCTTTAACCATGCATTGACGTTATTTCAGCAACGTTACGAGCCATTTTGTTCAAAGCGTCTTCTTTTTGCAAAATAAGCCTAATGGGGCCATAAACGACAAATTGCCAATTCGGCTGTCCTAGAACAGTCAGTTTTTGTCCAAATCCTGTAAATCGCACGATTTAGGGCTATTTCCATCATTTCGAGCAATCCTGAGTTTCAAAATCGTCAATTCCGTGAAATCGGCGAGTTCCGTCGGAAATTGACCTTTAACCATGCATTGACGTTATTTCAGCAACGTTACGAGCCATTTTGTTCAAAGCGTCTTCTTTTTGCAAAATAAGCCTAATGGGGCCATAAACGACAAATTGCCAATTCGGCTGTCCTAGAACAGTCAGTTTTTGTCCAAATCCTGTAAATCGCACGATTTAGGGCTATTTCCATCATTTCGAGCAATCCTGAGTTTCAAAATCGTCAATTCCGTGAAATCGGCGAGTCCCGTCGGAAATTGACCTTTAACCATGCTTTGACGTTATTGCATCAATGTTACGAGCAATTTTGTTCAAATCGTGTCCTTTCAGCAAAATAAGCCTAATGGGGCCATAAACGACAAATTGCCAATTCGGCTGTCCTAGAACAGTCAGTTTTCGTCCAAATCCTGTAAATCGCACGATTTAGGGCAATTTCCATCATTTCGATCAATCCTGAGCTTAGAAATGGTCAATTACGTGAAATCGGCGAGTTTCGTCGGAAATTGACCTTAACCATGTTTTGACGTTATTTCAACAACGTTACGAGCAATTTTGTTCAAATCGTGTCCTTTCAGCAAAATAAACCTAATGGGGCCTTAAACGCCAAATTGCCAATTCGGCTGTCTTAGAACAGTCAGTTTTTGTCCAAATCCTGTAAATCGCACGATTTAGGGCTATTTCCATCATTTCGAGCAATCCTGAGTTTCAAAATCGTCAATTCCGTGAAATCGGCGAGTTCCGTCGGAAATTGACCTTTAACCATGCATTGACGTTATTTCAGCAACGTTACGAGCAATTTTGTTCAAATCGTCTTCTTTTTGCAAAATAAACCTAATGGGGCCATAAACGACAAATTGCCAAATCGGCTGTGCTAGAACAGTTAGTTTTTGTCCAAATCGTGTAAATCGCATGATTAAGGGCTATTTCCTTCATTTCGATCAATCCTGAGTTTCAAAATCGCCAATTCCGTGAAATCGGCGACTTTCGTCGGAAATTGACCGTTAGCCATGCTTTGACGTTATTTCAACAACGTTACGAGCCATTTTGTTCAAAGCGTCTTCTTTTTGCAAAATAAGCCTAATGGGGCCATAAACGACAAATTGCCAATTCGGCTGTCCTAGAACAGTCAGTTTTTGTCCAAATCCTGTAAATCGCACGATTTAGGGCAATTTCCATCATTTCGAGCAATCCTGAGTTTCAAAATCGTCAATTCCGTGAAATCGGCGAGTCCCGTCGGAAATTGACCTTTAACCATGCTTTGACGTTATTGCATCAATGTTACGAGCAATTTTGTTCAAATCGTGTCCTTTCAGCAAAATAAACCTAATGGGGCCTTAAACGCCAAATTGCCAATTCGGCTGTCTTAGAACAGTCAGTTTTTGTCCAAATCCTGTAAATCGCACGATTTAGGGCTATTTCCATCATTTCGAGCAATCCTGAGTTTCAAAATCGTCAATTCCGTGAAATCGGCGAGTTCCGTCGGAAATTGACCTTTAACCATGCATTGACGTTATTTCAGCAACGTTACGAGCAATTTTGTTCAAATCGTCTTCTTTTTGCAAAATAAACCTAATGGGGCCATAAACGACAAATTGCCAAATCGGCTGTGCTAGAACAGTTAGTTTTTGTCCAAATCGTGTAAATCGCATGATTAAGGGCTATTTCCTTCATTTCGATCAATCCTGAGTTTCAAAATCGCCAATTCCGTGAAATCGGCGACTTTCGTCGGAAATTGACCGTTAGCCATGCTTTGACGTTATTTCAACAACGTTACGAGCAATTTTGTTCAAATCGTCTCCTTTTAGCAATATAAGCCTAATGGGGCCATAAACGACAAATTGCCAATTCGGCTGTCCTAGAACAGTCAGTTTTTGTCCAAATCCTGTAAATCGCACGATTTAGGGCTATTTCCATCATTTCGAGCAATCCTGAGTTTCAAAATCGTCAATTCCGTGAAATTGGCGAGTTCCGTCGAAAATTGACCTTTAACCATGCATTGACGTTATTTCAGCAACGTTACGAGCAATTTTGTTCAAATCGTCTTCTTTTTGCAAAATAAGCCTAATGGGGCCATAAACGACAAATTGCCAATTCGGCTGTCTTAGAACAGTCAGTTTTTGTCCAAATCCTGTAAATCGCACGATTTAGGGCTATTTCCATTATTTCGATCAATCCTGAGCTTAGAAATCGTCAATATCGTGAAATCGGCGAGTTTCGTCGGAAATTGTCCTTTAACTATGCATTGACGTTATTTCAGCAACGTTACGAGCAATTTTGTTCAAATCGTCTTCTTTTTGCAAAATAAACCTAATGGGGCCATAAACGACAAATTGCCAAATCGGCTGTGCTAGAACAGTTAGTTTTTGTCCAAATCGTGTAAATCGCATGATTAAGGGCTATTTCCTTCATTTCGATCAATCCTGAGTTTCAAAATCGCCAATTCCGTGAAATCGGCGACTTTCGTCGGAAATTGACCGTTAGCCATGCTTTGACGTTATTTCAACAACGTTACGAGCAATTTTGTTCAAATCGTCTCCTTTTAGCAATATAAGCCTAATGGGGCCATAAACGACAAATTGCCAATTCGGCTGTCCTAGAACAGTCAGTTTTTGTCCAAATCCTGTAAATCGCACGATTTAGGGCTATTTCCATCATTTCGAGCACTCCTGAGTTTCAAAATCGTCAATTCCGTGAAATTGGCGAGTTCCGTCGAAAATTGACCTTTAACCATGCATTGACGTTATTTCAGCAACGTTACGAGCAATTTTGTTCAAATCGTCTTCTTTTTGCAAAATAAGCCTAATGGGGCCATAAACGACAAATTGCCAATTCGGCTGTCTTAGAACAGTCAGTTTTTGTCCAAATCCTGTAAATCGCACGATTTAGGGCTATTTCCATCATTTCGAGCAATCCTGAGTTTCAAAATCGTCAATTCCGTGAAATCGGCGAGTCCCGTCGGAAATTGACCTTTAACCATGCTTTGACGTTATTGCATCAATGTTACGAGCAATTTTGTTCAAATCGTGTCCTTTCAGCAAAATAAACCTAATGGGGCCTTAAACGCCAAATTGCCAATTCGGCTGTCTTAGAACAGTCAGTTTTTGTCCAAATCCTGTAAATCGCACGATTTAGGGCTATTTCCATCATTTCGAGCAATCCTGAGTTTCAAAATCGTCAATTCCGTGAAATCGGCGAGTTCCGTCGGAAATTGACCTTTAACCATGCATTGACGTTATTTCAGCAACGTTACGAGCCATTTTGTTCAAAGCGTCTTCTTTTTGCAAAATAAGCCTAATGGGGCCATAAACGACAAATTGCCAATTCGGCTGTCCTAGAACAGTCAGTTTTTGTCCAAATCCTGTAAATCGCACGATTTAGGGCTATTTCCATCATTTCGAGCAATCCTGAGTTTCAAAATCGTCAATTCCGTGAAATCGGCGAGTCCCGTCGGAAATTGACCTTTAACCATGCTTTGACGTTATTGCATCAATGTTACGAGCAATTTTGTTCAAATCGTGTCCTTTCAGCAAAATAAACCTAATGGGGCCTTAAACGCCAAATTGCCAATTCGACTGTCTTAGAACAGTCAGTTTTTGTCCAAATCCTGTAAATCGCACGATTTAGGGCTATTTCCATCATTTCGAGCAATCCTGAGTTTCAAAATCGTCAATTCCGTGAAATCGGCGAGTTCCGTCGGAAATTGACCTTTAACCATGCATTGACGTTATTTCAGCAACGTTACGAGCCATTTTGTTCAAAGCGTCTTCTTTTTGCAAAATAAGCCTAATGGGGCCATAAACGACAAATTGCCAATTCGGCTGTCCTAGAACAGTCAGTTTTTGTCCAAATCCTGTAAATCGCACGATTTAGGGCTATTTCCATCATTTCGAGCAATCCTGAGTTTCAAAATCGTCAATTCCGTGAAATCGGCGAGTTCCGTCGGAAATTGACCTTTAACCATGCATTGACGTTATTTCAGCAACGTTACGAGCCATTTTGTTCAAAGCGTCTTCTTTTTGCAAAATAAGCCTAATGGGGCCATAAACGACAAATTGCCAATTCGGCTGTCCTAGAACAGTCAGTTTTTGTCCAAATCCTGTAAATCGCACGATTTAGGGCTATTTCCATCATTTCGAGCAATCCTGAGTTTCAAAATCGTCAATTCCGTGAAATCGGCGAGTCCCGTCGGAAATTGACCTTTAACCATGCTTTGACGTTATTGCATCAATGTTACGAGCAATTTTGTTCAAATCGTGTCCTTTCAGCAAAATAAGCCTAATGGGGCCATAAACGACAAATTGCCAATTCGGCTGTCCTAGAACAGTCAGTTTTCGTCCAAATCCTGTAAATCGCACGATTTAGGGCAATTTCCATCATTTCGATCAATCCTGAGCTTAGAAATGGTCAATTCCGTGAAATCGGCGAGTTTCGTCGGAAATTGACCTTAACCATGTTTTGACGTTATTTCAACAACGTTACGAGCAATTTTGTTCAAATCGTGTCCTTTCAGCAAAATAAACCTAATGGGGCCTTAAACGCCAAATTGCCAATTCGGCTGTCTTAGAACAGTCAGTTTTTGTCCAAATCCTGTAAATCGCACGATTTAGGGCTATTTCCATCATTTCGAGCAATCCTGAGTTTCAAAATCGTCAATTCCGTGAAATCGGCGAGTTCCGTCGGAAATTGACCTTTAACCATGCATTGACGTTATTTCAGCAACGTTACGAGCAATTTTGTTCAAATCGTCTTCTTTTTGCAAAATAAACCTAATGGGGCCATAAACGACAAATTGCCAAATCGGCTGTGCTAGAACAGTTAGTTTTTGTCCAAATCGTGTAAATCGCATGATTAAGGGCTATTTCCTTCATTTCGATCAATCCTGAGTTTCAAAATCGCCAATTCCGTGAAATCGGCGACTTTCGTCGGAAATTGACCGTTAGCCATGCTTTGACGTTATTTCAACAACGTTACGAGCCATTTTGTTCAAAGCGTCTTCTTTTTGCAAAATAAGCCTAATGGGGCCATAAACGACAAATTGCCAATTCGGCTGTCCTAGAACAGTCAGTTTTTGTCCAAATCCTGTAAATCGCACGATTTAGGGCAATTTCCATCATTTCGAGCAATCCTGAGTTTCAAAATCGTCAATTCCGTGAAATCGGCGAGTCCCGTCGGAAATTGACCTTTAACCATGCTTTGACGTTATTGCATCAATGTTACGAGCAATTTTGTTCAAATCGTGTCCTTTCAGCAAAATAAACCTAATGGGGCCTTAAACGCCAAATTGCCAATTCGGCTGTCTTAGAACAGTCAGTTTTTGTCCAAATCCTGTAAATCGCACGATTTAGGGCTATTTCCATCATTTCGAGCAATCCTGAGTTTCAAAATCGTCAATTCCGTGAAATCGGCGAGTTCCGTCGGAAATTGACCTTTAACCATGCATTGACGTTATTTCAGCAACGTTACGAGCAATTTTGTTCAAATCGTCTTCTTTTTGCAAAATAAACCTAATGGGGCCATAAACGACAAATTGCCAAATCGGCTGTGCTAGAACAGTTAGTTTTTGTCCAAATCGTGTAAATCGCATGATTAAGGGCTATTTCCTTCATTTCGATCAATCCTGAGTTTCAAAATCGCCAATTCCGTGAAATCGGCGACTTTCGTCGGAAATTGACCGTTAGCCATGCTTTGACGTTATTTCAACAACGTTACGAGCAATTTTGTTCAAATCGTCTCCTTTTAGCAATATAAGCCTAATGGGGCCATAAACGACAAATTGCCAATTCGGCTGTCCTAGAACAGTCAGTTTTTGTCCAAATCCTGTAAATCGCACGATTTAGGGCTATTTCCATCATTTCGAGCAATCCTGAGTTTCAAAATCGTCAATTCCGTGAAATTGGCGAGTTCCGTCGAAAATTGACCTTTAACCATGCATTGACGTTATTTCAGCAACGTTACGAGCAATTTTGTTCAAATCGTCTTCTTTTTGCAAAATAAGCCTAATGGGGCCATAAACGACAAATTGCCAATTCGGCTGTCTTAGAACAGTCAGTTTTTGTCCAAATCCTGTAAATCGCACGATTTAGGGCTATTTCCATTATTTCGATCAATCCTGAGCTTAGAAATCGTCAATTTCGTGAAATCGGCGAGTTTCGTCGGAAATTGTCCTTTAACTATGCATTGACGTTATTTCAGCAACGTTACGAGCAATTTTGTTCAAATCGTCTTCTTTTTGCAAAATAAACCTAATGGGGCCATAAACGACAAATTGCCAAATCGGCTGTGCTAGAACAGTTAGTTTTTGTCCAAATCGTGTAAATCGCATGATTAAGGGCTATTTCCTTCATTTCGATCAATCCTGAGTTTCAAAATCGCCAATTCCGTGAAATCGGCGACTTTCGTCGGAAATTGACCGTTAGCCATGCTTTGACGTTATTTCAACAACGTTACGAGCAATTTTGTTCAAATCGTCTCCTTTTAGCAATATAAGCCTAATGGGGCCATAAACGACAAATTGCCAATTCGGCTGTCCTAGAACAGTCAGTTTTTGTCCAAATCCTGTAAATCGCACGATTTAGGGCTATTTCCATCATTTCGAGCAATCCTGAGTTTCAAAATCGTCAATTCCGTGAAATCGGCGAGTCCCGTCGGAAATTGACCTTTAACCATGCTTTGACGTTATTGCATCAATGTTACGAGCAATTTTGTTCAAATCGTGTCCTTTCAGCAAAATAAACCTAATGGGGCCTTAAACGCCAAATTGCCAATTCGGCTGTCTTAGAACAGTCAGTTTTTGTCCAAATCCTGTAAATCGCACGATTTAGGGCTATTTCCATCATTTCGAGCAATCCTGAGTTTCAAAATCGTCAATTCCGTGAAATCGGCGAGTTCCGTCGGAAATTGACCTTTAACCATGCATTGACGTTATTTCAGCAACGTTACGAGCCATTTTGTTCAAAGCGTCTTCTTTTTGCAAAATAAGCCTAATGGGGCCATAAACGACAAATTGCCAATTCGGCTGTCCTAGAACAGTCAGTTTTTGTCCAAATCCTGTAAATCGCACGATTTAGGGCTATTTCCATCATTTCGAGCAATCCTGAGTTTCAAAATCGTCAATTCCGTGAAATCGGCGAGTTCCGTCGGAAATTGACCTTTAACCATGCATTGACGTTATTTCAGCAACGTTACGAGCCATTTTGTTCAAAGCGTCTTCTTTTTGCAAAATAAGCCTAATGGGGCCATAAACGACAAATTGCCAATTCGGCTGTCCTAGAACAGTCAGTTTTTGTCCAAATCCTGTAAATCGCACGATTTAGGGCTATTTCCATCATTTCGAGCAATCCTGAGTTTCAAAATCGTCAATTCCGTGAAATCGGCGAGTCCCGTCGGAAATTGACCTTTAACCATGCTTTGACGTTATTGCATCAATGTTACGACCAATTTTGTTCAAATCGTGTCCTTTCAGCAAAATAAACCTAATGGGGCCTTAAACGCCAAATTGCCAATTCGGCTGTCTTAGAACAGTCAGTTTTTGTCCAAATCCTGTAAATCGCACGATTTAGGGCTATTTCCATCATTTCGAGCAATCCTGAGTTTAAAAATCGTCAATTCCGTGAAATCGGCGAGTCCCGTCGGAAATTGACCTTTAACCATGCTTTGACGTTATTGCATCAATGTTACGAGCAATTTTGTTCAAATCGTGTCCTTTCAGCAAAATAAGCCTAATGGGGCCATAAACGACAAATTGCCAATTCGGCTGTCCTAGAACAGTCAGTTTTCGTCCAAATCCTGTAAATCGCACGATTTAGGGCAATTTCCATCATTTCGATCAATCCTGAGCTTAGAAATGGTCAATTCCGTGAAATCGGCGAGTTTCGTCGGAAATTGACCTTAACCATGTTTTGACGTTATTTCAACAACGTTACGAGCAATTTTGTTCAAATCGTGTCCTTTCAGCAAAATAAACCTAATGGGGCCTTAAACGCCAAATTGCCAATTCGGCTGTCTTAGAACAGTCAGTTTTTGTCCAAATCCTGTAAATCGCACGATTTAGGGCTATTTCTATCAATCCTGGGTTTCAAAATCGTCAATTCCGTGAAATCGGCGAGTTCCGTCGGAAATTGTCCTTTAACCATGCTTTGACGTTATTGCAACAACGTTACGAGCAATTTTGTTCAAATCGTCTCCTTTTAGCAAAATAAGCCTAATGGGGCCATAAACGACAAATTGCCAATTCGGCTGTGCTAGAACAGTTAGTTTTTGTCCAAATCGTGTAAATCGCATGATTAAGGGCTATTTCCTTCATTTCGATCAATCCTGAGTTTCAAAATCGCCAATTCCGTGAAATCGGCGAGTTCCGTCGAAAATTGACCTTTAACCATGCATTGACGTTATTTCAGCAACGTTACGAGCAATTTTGTTCAAATCGTCTTCTTTTTGCAAAATAAGCCTAATGGGGCCATAAACGACAAATTGCCAATTCGGCTGTCTTAGAACAGTCAGTTTTTGTCCAAATCCTGTAAATCGCACGATTTAGGGCTATTTCCATCATTTCGAGCAATCCTGAGTTTCAAAATCGTCAATTCCGTGAAATCGGCGAGTTCCGTCGGAAATTGACCTTTAACCATGCATTGACGTTATTTCAGCAACGTTACGAGCCATTTTGTTCAAAGCGTCTTCTTTTTGCAAAATAAGCCTAATGGGGCCATAAACGACAAATTGCCAATTCGGCTGTCCTAGAACAGTCAGTTTTTGTCCAAATCCTGTAAATCGCACGATTTAGGGCTCTTTCCTTCATTTCGATCAATCCTGAGTTTTAAAATCGTAAATTCCGTGAAATCGGCGAGGTTCGTCGGAAATTGACCGTTAACCATGTTTTGAAGTTACTTCAACAACGTTTCGAGCAATTTTGTTCAAATCGTCCCCTTTTAGCAAAATAAGCCTAATGGGGCCAAAAACGACAAATTGCCAATTCGGCTGTCCTAGGACAGTCAGTTTTTGTCCAAATCCTGTAAATCGCACGATTTAGGACTATTTCCATCATTTCGAGCAATTCTGAGATTCAAAATCGTCAATTCCGTGAAATCGGCGAGTTCCGTCGGAAATTGACCTTTAACCATGCATTGACGTTATTTCAGCAACGTTACGAGCCATTTTGTTCAAAGCGTCTTCTTTTTGCAAAATAAGCCTAATGGGGCCATAAACGACAAATTGCCAATTCGGCTGTCCTAGAACAGTCAGTTTTTGTCCAAATCCTGTAAATCGCACGATTTAGGGCTATTTCCATCATTTCGATCAATCCTGAGCTTAGAAATCGTCAATTTCGTGAAATCGGCGAGTTTCGTCGGAAATTGTCCTTTAACTATGCATTGACGTTATTTCAGCAACGTTACGAGCAATTTTGTTCAAATCGTCTTCTTTTTGCAAAATAAACCTAATGGGGCCATAAACGACAAATTGCCAAATCGGCTGTGCTAGAACAGTTAGTTTTTGTCCAAATCGTGTAAATCGCATGATTAAGGGCTATTTCCTTCATTTCGATCAATCCTGAGTTTCAAAATCGCCAATTCCGTGAAATCGGCGACTTTCGTCGGAAATTGACCGTTAGCCATGCTTTGACGTTATTTCAACAACGTTACGAGCAATTTTGTTCAAATCGTCTCCTTTTAGCAATATAAGCCTAATGGGGCCATAAACGACAAATTGCCAATTCGGCTGTCCTAGAACAGTCAGTTTTTGTCCAAATCCTGTAAATCGCACGATTTAGGGCTATTTCCATCATTTCGAGCAATCCTGAGTTTCAAAATCGTCAATTCCGTGAAATCGGCGAGTTCCGTCGGAAATTGACCTTTAACCATGCATTGACGTTATTTCAGCAACGTTACGAGCCATTTTGTTCAAAGCGTCTTCTTTTTGCAAAATAAGCCTAATGGGGCCATAAACGACAAATTGCCAATTCGGCTGTCCTAGAACAGTCAGTTTTTGTCCAAATCCTGTAAATCGCACGATTTAGGGCTATTTCCATCATTTCGAGCAATCCTGAGTTTCAAAATCGTCAATTCCGTGAAATCGGCGAGTCCCGTCGGAAATTGACCTTTAACCATGCTTTGACGTTATTGCATCAATGTTACGAGCAATTTTGTTCAAATCGTCTCCTTTTAGCAAAATAAGCCTAATGGGGCCATAAACGACAAATTGCCAATTCGGCTGTCCTAGAACAGTCAGTTTTCGTCCAAATCCTGTAAATCGCACGATTTAGGGCAATTTCCATCATTTCGATCAATCCTGAGCTTAGAAATGGTCAATTCCGTGAAATCGGCGAGTTTCGTCGGAAATTGACCTTAACCATGTTTTGACGTTATTTCAACAACGTTACGAGCAATTTTGTTCAAATCGTGTCCTTTCAGCAAAATAAACCTAATGGGGCCTTAAACGTCAAATTGCCAATTCTGCTGTCTTAGAACAGTCAGTTTTTGTCCAAATCCTGTAAATCGCACGATTTAGGGCTATTTCTATCAATCCTGGGTTTCAAAATCGTCAATTCCGTGAAATCGGCGAGTTCCGTCGGAAATTGTCCTTTAACCATGCTTTGACGTTATTGCAACAACGTTACGAGCAATTTTGTTCAAATCGTCTTCTTTTTGCAAAATAAACCTAATGGGGCCATAAACGACAAATTGCCAAATCGGCTGTGCTAGAACAGTTAGTTTTTGTCCAAATCGTGTAAATCGCATGATTAAGGGCTATTTCCTTCATTTCGATCAATCCTGAGTTTCAAAATCGCCAATTCCGTGAAATCGGCGACTTTCGTCGGAAATTGACCGTTAGCCATGCTTTGACGTTATTTCAACAACGTTACGAGCAATTTTGTTCAAATCGTCTCCTTTTAGCAAAATAAGCCTAATGGGGCCATAAACGACAAATTGCCAATTCGGCTGTGCTACAACAGTTAGTTTTTGTCCAAATCGTGTAAATCGCATGATTAAGGGCTATTTCCTTCATTTCGATCAATCCTGAGTTTCAAAATCGCCAATTCCGTGAAATCGGCGAGTTCCGTCGAAAATTGACCTTTAACCATGCATTGACGTTATTTCAGCAACGTTACGAGCAATTTTGTTCAAATCGTCTTCTTTTTGCAAAATAAGCCTAATGGGGCCATAAACGACAAATTGCCAATTCGGCTGTCTTAGAACAGTCAGTTTTTGTCCAAATCCTGTAAATCGCACGATTTAGGGCTATTTCCATCATTTCGAGCAATCCTGAGTTTCAAAATCGTCAATTCCGTGAAATCGGCGAGTTCCGTCGGAAATTGACCTTTAACCATGCATTGACGTTATTTCAGCAACGTTACGAGCCATTTTGTTCAAAGCGTCTTCTTTTTGCAAAATAAGCCTAATGGGGCCATAAACGACAAATTGCCAATTCGGCTGTCCTAGAACAGTCAGTTTTTGTCCAAATCCTGTAAATCGCACGATTTAGGGCTCTTTCCTTCATTTCGATCAATCCTGAGTTTTAAAATCGTAAATTCCGTGAAATCGGCGAGGTTCGTCGGAAATTGACCGTTAACCATGTTTTGAAGTTACTTCAACAACGTTTCGAGCAATTTTGTTCAAATCGTCCCCTTTTAGCAAAATAAGCCTAATGGGGCCAAAAACGACAAATTGCCAATTCGGCTGTCCTAGGACAGTCAGTTTTTGTCCAAATCCTGTAAATCGCACGATTTAGGACTATTTCCATCATTTCGAGCAATTCTGAGATTCAAAATCGTCAATTCCGTGAAATCGGCGAGTTCCGTCGGAAATTGACCTTTAACCATGCATTGACGTTATTTCAGCAACGTTACGAGCCATTTTGTTCAAAGCGTCTTCTTTTTGCAAAATAAGCCTAATGGGGCCATAAACGACAAATTGCCAATTCGGCTGTCCTAGAACAGTCAGTTTTTGTCCAAATCCTGTAAATCGCACGATTTAGGGCTATTTCCATCATTTCGATCAATCCTGAGCTTAGAAATCGTCAATTTCGTGAAATCGGCGAGTTTCGTCGGAAATTGTCCTTTAACTATGCATTGACGTTATTTCAGCAACGTTACGAGCAATTTTGTTCAAATCGTCTTCTTTTTGCAAAATAAACCTAATGGGGCCATAAACGACAAATTGCCAAATCGGCTGTGCTAGAACAGTTAGTTTTTGTCCAAATCGTGTAAATCGCATGATTAAGGGCTATTTCCTTCATTTCGATCAATCCTGAGTTTCAAAATCGCCAATTCCGTGAAATCGGCGACTTTCGTCGGAAATTGACCGTTAGCCATGCTTTGACGTTATTTCAACAACGTTACGAGCAATTTTGTTCAAATCGTCTCCTTTTAGCAATATAAGCCTAATGGGGCCATAAACGACAAATTGCCAATTCGGCTGTCCTAGAACAGTCAGTTTTTGTCCAAATCCTGTAAATCGCACGATTTAGGGCTATTTCCATCATTTCGAGCAATCCTGAGTTTCAAAATCGTCAATTCCGTGAAATCGGCGAGTTCCGTCGGAAATTGACCTTTAACCATGCATTGACGTTATTTCAGCAACGTTACGAGCCATTTTGTTCAAAGCGTCTTCTTTTTGCAAAATAAGCCTAATGGGGCCATAAACGACAAATTGCCAATTCGGCTGTCCTAGAACAGTCAGTTTTTGTCCAAATCCTGTAAATCGCACGATTTAGGGCTATTTCCATCATTTCGAGCAATCCTGAGTTTCAAAATCGTCAATTCCGTGAAATCGGCGAGTCCCGTCGGAAATTGACCTTTAACCATGCTTTGACGTTATTGCATCAATGTTACGAGCAATTTTGTTCAAATCGTCTCCTTTTAGCAAAATAAGCCTAATGGGGCCATAAACGACAAATTGCCAATTCGGCTGTCCTAGAACAGTCAGTTTTCGTCCAAATCCTGTAAATCGCACGATTTAGGGCAATTTCCATCATTTCGATCAATCCTGAGCTTAGAAATGGTCAATTCCGTGAAATCGGCGAGTTTCGTCGGAAATTGACCTTAACCATGTTTTGACGTTATTTCAACAACGTTACGAGCAATTTTGTTCAAATCGTGTCCTTTCAGCAAAATAAACCTAATGGGGCCTTAAACGTCAAATTGCCAATTCTGCTGTCTTAGAACAGTCAGTTTTTGTCCAAATCCTGTAAATCGCACGATTTAGGGCTATTTCTATCAATCCTGGGTTTCAAAATCGTCAATTCCGTGAAATCGGCGAGTTCCGTCGGAAATTGTCCTTTAACCATGCTTTGACGTTATTGCAACAACGTTACGAGCAATTTTGTTCAAATCGTCTCCTTTTAGCAAAATAAGCCTAATGGGGCCATAAACGACAAATTGCCAATTCGGCTGTGCTAGAACAGTTAGTTTTTGTCCAAATCGTGTAAATCGCATGATTAAGGGCTATTTCCTTCATTTCGATCAATCCTGAGTTTCAAAATCGCCAATTCCGTGAAATCGGCGACTTTCGTCGGAAATTGACCGTTAGCCATGCTTTGACGTTATTTCAACAACTTTATGAGCAATTTTGTTCAAATCGTCTCCTTTTAGCAAAATAAGCCTAATGGGGCCATAAACGACAAATTGCCAATTCGGCTGTCCTAAAACAGTCAGTTGTTGTCCAAATCCTGTAAATCGCACGATTTAGGGCTATTTCTATCAATCCTGGGTTTCAAAATCGTCAATTCCTTGAAATCGTCGAGTTTAGTCGGAAATTGACCGTTAACCATGTTTTGAGGTTATTTCAACAATGTTACGAGTAATTTTGTTCAAATCGTCTCCTTTTAGCAATATAAGCCTAATGGGGCCATAAACGACAAATTGCCAATTCGGCTCTCCTAGAACAGTCAGTTTTTGTCCAAATCCTGTAAATCGCACGATTTAGGACTATTTCCATCATTTCGAGCAATCCTGAGATTCAAAATCGTCAATTCCGTGAAATCGGCGAGTTCCGTCGGAAATTGACCTTTAACCATGCATTGACGTTATTTCAGCAACGTTACGAGCAATTTTGTTCAAATCGTCTTCTTTTTGCAAAATAAGCCTAATGGGGCCATAAACGACAAATTGCCAATTCGGCTGTCTTAGAACAGTCAGTTGTTGTCCAAATCCTGTAAATCGCACGATTTAGGGCTATTTCTATCAATCCTGGGTTTCAAAATCGTCAATTCCTTGAAATCGTCGAGTTTAGTCGGAAATTGACCGTTAACCATGTTTTGAGGTTATTTCAACAACGTTACGAGTAATTTTGTTCAAATCGTCTCCTTTTAGCAAAATAAGCCTAATGGGGCCATAAACGACAAATTGCCAATTCGGCTGTCCTAGAACAGTCAGTTTTCGTCCAAATCCTGTAAATCGCACGATTTAGGGCAATTTCCATCATTTCGATCAATCCTGAGCTTAGAAATGGTCAATTCCGTGAAATCGGCGAGTTTCGTCGGAAATTGACCTTAACCATGTTTTGACGTTATTTCAACAACGTTACGAGCAATTTTGTTCAAATCGTGTCCTTTCAGCAAAATAAACCTAATGGGGCCTTAAACGCCAAATTGCCAATTCGGCTGTCTTAGAACAGTCAGTTTTTGTCCAAATCCTGTAAATCGCACGATTTAGGGCTATTTCTATCAATCCTGGGTTTCAAAATCGTCAATTCCGTGAAATCGGCGAGTTCCGTCGGAAATTGTCCTTTAACCATGCTTTGACGTTATTGCAACAACGTTACGAGCGATTTTGTTCAAATCGTCTCCTTTTAGCAAAATAAGCCTAATGGGGCCATAAACGACAAATTGCCAATTCGGCTGTGCTAGAACAGTTAGTTTTTGTCCAAATCGTGTAAATCGCACGATTTAGGACTATTTCCATCATTTCGAGCAATTCTGAGATTCAAAATCGTCAATTCCGTGAAATCGGCGAGTTCCGTCGGAAATTGACCTTTAACCATGCATTGACGTTATTTCAGCAACGTTACGAGCCATTTTGTTCAAAGCGTCTTCTTTTTGCAAAATAAGCCTAATGGGGCCATAAACGACAAATTGCCAATTCGGCTGTCCTAGAATAGTCAGTTTTTGTCCAAATCCTGTAAATCGCACGATTTAGGGCTATTTCCATCATTTCGATCAATCCTGAGCTTAGAAATCGTCAATTTCGTGAAATCGGCGAGTTCCGTCGGAAATTGACCTTTAACCATGCATTGACGTTATTTCAGCAACGTTACGAGCCATTTTGTTCAAAGCGTCTTCTTTTTGCAAAATAAGCCTAATGGGGCCATAAACGACAAATTGCCAATTCGGCTGTCCTAGAACAGTCAGTTTTTGTCCAAATTCTGTAAATCGCACGATTTAGGGCTATTTCCATCATTTCGATCAATCCTGAGCTTAGAAATCGTCAATTTCGTGAAATCGGCGAGTTTCGTCGGAAATTGTCCTTTAACTATGCATTGACGTTATTTCAGCAACGTTACGAGCAATTTTGTTCAAATCGTCTTCTTTTTGCAAAATAAACCTAATGGGGCCATAAACGACAAATTGCCAAATCGGCTGTGCTAGAACAGTTAGTTTTTGTCCAAATCGTGTAAATCGCATGATTAAGGGCTATTTCCTTCATTTCGATCAATCCTGAGTTTCAAAATCGCCAATTCCGTGAAATCGGCGACTTTCGTCGGAAATTGACCGTTAGCCATGCTTTGACGTTATTTCAACAACGTTACGAGCAATTTTGTTCAAATCGTCTCCTTTTAGCAATATAAGCCTAATGGGGCCATAAACGACAAATTGCCAATTCGGCTGTCCTAGAACAGTCAGTTTTTGTCCAAATCCTGTAAATCGCACGATTTAGGGCTATTTCCATCATTTCGAGCAATCCTGAGTTTCAAAATCGTCAATTCCGTGAAATCGGCGAGTTCCGTCGGAAATTGACCTTTAACCATGCATTGACGTTATTTCAGCAACGTTACGAGCCATTTTGTTCAAAGCGTCTTCTTTTTGCAAAATAAGCCTAATGGGGCCATAAACGACAAATTGCCAATTCGGCTGTCCTAGAACAGTCAGTTTTTGTCCAAATCCTGTAAATCGCACGATTTAGGGCTATTTCCATCATTTCGAGCAATCCTGAGTTTCAAAATCGTCAATTCCGTGAAATCGGCGAGTCCCGTCGGAAATTGACCTTTAACCATGCTTTGACGTTATTGCATCAATGTTACGAGCAATTTTGTTCAAATCGTGTCCTTTCAGCAAAATAAACCTAATGGGGCCTTAAACGCCAAATTGCCAATTCGGCTGTCTTAGAACAGTCAGTTTTTGTCCAAATCCTGTAAATCGCACGATTTAGGGCTATTTCCATCATTTCGAGCAATCCTGAGTTTCAAAATCGTCAATTCCGTGAAATCGGCGAGTCCCGTCGGAAATTGACCTTTAACCATGCTTTGACGTTATTGCATCAATGTTACGAGCAATTTTGTTCAAATCGTCTCCTTTTAGCAAAATAAGCCTAATGGGGCCATAAACGACAAATTGCCAATTCGGCTGTCCTAGAACAGTCAGTTTTCGTCCAAATCCTGTAAATCGCACGATTTAGGGCAATTTCCATCATTTCGATCAATCCTGAGCTTAGAAATGGTCAATTCCGTGAAATCGGCGAGTTTCGTCGGAAATTGACCTTAACCATGTTTTGACGTTATTTCAACAACGTTACGAGCAATTTTGTTCAAATCGTGTCCTTTCAGCAAAATAAACCTAATGGGGCCTTAAACGTCAAATTGCCAATTCTGCTGTCTTAGAACAGTCAGTTTTTGTCCAAATCCTGTAAATCGCACGATTTAGGGCTATTTCTATCAATCCTGGGTTTCAAAATCGTCAATTCCGTGAAATCGGCGAGTTCCGTCGGAAATTGTCCTTTAACCATGCTTTGACGTTATTGCAACAACGTTACGAGCAATTTTGTTCAAATCGTCTCCTTTTAGCAAAATAAGCCTAATGGGGCCATAAACGACAAATTGCCAATTCGGCTGTGCTAGAACAGTTAGTTTTTGTCCAAATCGTGTAAATCGCATGATTAAGGGCTATTTCCTTCATTTCGATCAATCCTGAGTTTCAAAATCGCCAATTCCGTGAAATCGGCGACTTTCGTCGGAAATTGACCGTTAGCCATGCTTTGACGTTATTTCAACAACTTTATGAGCAATTTTGTTCAAATCGTCTCCTTTTAGCAAAATAAGCCTAATGGGGCCATAAACGACAAATTGCCAATTCGGCTGTCCTAAAACAGTCAGTTGTTGTCCAAATCCTGTAAATCGCACGATTTAGGGCTATTTCTATCAATCCTGGGTTTCAAAATCGTCAATTCCTTGAAATCGTCGAGTTTAGTCGGAAATTGACCGTTAACCATGTTTTGAGGTTATTTCAACAATGTTACGAGTAATTTTGTTCAAATCGTCTCCTTTTAGCAATATAAGCCTAATGGGGCCATAAACGACAAATTGCCAATTCGGCTCTCCTAGAACAGTCAGTTTTTGTCCAAATCCTGTAAATCGCACGATTTAGGACTATTTCCATCATTTCGAGCAATCCTGAGATTCAAAATCGTCAATTCCGTGAAATCGGCGAGTTCCGTCGGAAATTGACCTTTAACCATGCATTGACGTTATTTCAGCAACGTTACGAGCAATTTTGTTCAAATCGTCTTCTTTTTGCAAAATAAGCCTAATGGGGCCATAAACGACAAATTGCCAATTCGGCTGTCTTAGAACAGTCAGTTGTTGTCCAAATCCTGTAAATCGCACGATTTAGGGCTATTTCTATCAATCCTGGGTTTCAAAATCGTCAATTCCTTGAAATCGTCGAGTTTAGTCGGAAATTGACCGTTAACCATGTTTTGAGGTTATTTCAACAACGTTACGAGTAATTTTGTTCAAATCGTCTCCTTTAGGCAATATAAGCCTAATGGGGCCATAAACGACAAATTGCCAATTCGGCTGTCCTAGAACAGTCAGTTTTTGTCCAAATCCTGTAAATCGCACGATTTAGGGCTCTTTCCTTCATTTCGATCAATCCTGAGTTTTAAAATCGTCAATTCCGTGAAATCGGCGAGGTTCGTCGGAAATTGACCGTTAACCATGTTTTGACTTTATTTCAACACCGTTACGAGCAATTTTGTTCAAATCGTCTCCTTTTAGCAAAATAAGCCTAATGGGGCCATAAAAGACAGATTGCCAATTCGGCTGTGCTAGAACAGTTAGTTTTTGTCCAAATCCTGTAAATCGCACGATTTAGGGCTATTTCCATCATTTCGAGCAATCCTGAGTTTCAAAATCGTCAATTCCGTGAAATCGGCGAGTCCCGTCGGAAATTGACCTTTAACCATGCTTTGACGTTATTGCATCAATGTTACGAGCAATTTTGTTCAAATCGTGTCCTTTCAGCAAAATAAGCCTAATGGGGCCAAAAACGACAAATTGCCAATTCGGCTGTCCTAGGACAGTCAGTTTTTGTCCAAATCCTGTAAATCGCACGATTTAGGACTATTTCCATCATTTCGAGCAATTCTGAGATTCAAAATCGTCAATTCCGTGAAATCGGCGAGTTCCGTCGGAAATTGACCTTTAACCATGCATTGACGTTATTTCAGCAACGTTACGAGCAATTTTGTTCAAATCGTCTCCTTTTAGCAAAATAAGCCTAATGGGGCCATAAACGACAAATTGCCAATTCGGCTGTCCTAGAACAGTCAGTTTTCGTCCAAATCCTGTAAATCGCACGATTTAGGGCAATTTCCATCATTTCGATCAATCCTGAGCTTAGAAATGGTCAATTCCGTGAAATCGGCGAGTTTCGTCGGAAATTGACCTTAACCATGTTTTGACGTTATTTCAACAACGTTACGAGCAATTTTGTTCAAATCGTGTCCTTTCAGCAAAATAAACCTAATGGGGCCTTAAACGCCAAATTGCCAATTCGGCTGTCTTAGAACAGTCAGTTTTTGTCCAAATCCTGTAAATCGCACGATTTAGGGCTATTTCTATCAATCCTGGGTTTCAAAATCGTCAATTCCGTGAAATCGGCGAGTTCCGTCGGAAATTGTCCTTTAACCATGCTTTGACGTTATTGCAACAACGTTACGAGCAATTTTGTTCAAATCGTCTCCTTTTAGCAAAATAAGCCTAATGGGGCCATAAACGACAAATTGCCAATTCGGCTGTGCTAGAACAGTTAGTTTTTGTCCAAATCGTGTAAATCGCACGATTTAGGACTATTTCCATCATTTCGAGCAATTCTGAGATTCAAAATCGTCAATTCCGTGAAATCGGCGAGTTCCGTCGGAAATTGACCTTTAACCATGCATTGACGTTATTTCAGCAACGTTACGAGCCATTTTGTTCAAAGCGTCTTCTTTTTGCAAAATAAGCCTAATGGGGCCATAAACGACAAATTGCCAATTCGGCTGTCCTAGAATAGTCAGTTTTTGTCCAAATCCTGTAAATCGCACGATTTAGGGCTATTTCCATCATTTCGATCAATCCTGAGCTTAGAAATCGTCAATTTCGTGAAATCGGCGAGTTCCGTCGGAAATTGACCTTTAACCATGCATTGACGTTATTTCAGCAACGTTACGAGCCATTTTGTTCAAAGCGTCTTCTTTTTGCAAAATAAGCCTAATGGGGCCATAAACGACAAATTGCCAATTCGGCTGTCCTAGAACAGTCAGTTTTTGTCCAAATTCTGTAAATCGCACGATTTAGGGCTATTTCCATCATTTCGATCAATCCGGAGCTTAGAAATCGTCAATTTCGTGAAATCGGCGAGTTTCGTCGGAAATTGTCCTTTAACTATGCATTGACGTTATTTCAGCAACGTTACGAGCAATTTTGTTCAAATCGTCTTCTTTTTGCAAAATAAACCTAATGGGGCCATAAACGACAAATTGCCAAATCGGCTGTGCTAGAACAGTTAGTTTTTGTCCAAATCGTGTAAATCGCATGATTAAGGGCTATTTCCTTCATTTCGATCAATCCTGAGTTTCAAAATCGCCAATTCCGTGAAATCGGCGAGTCCCGTCGGAAATTGACCTTTAACCATGCTTTGACGTTATTGCATCAATGTTACGAGCAATTTTGTTCAAATCGTGTCCTTTCAGCAAAATAAACCTAATGGGGCCTTAAACGCCAAATTGCCAATTCGGCTGTCTTAGAACAGTCAGTTTTTGTCCAAATCCTGTAAATCGCACGATTTAGGGCTATTTCCATCATTTCGAGCAATCCTGAGTTTCAAAATCGTCAATTCCGTGAAATCGGCGAGTTCCGTCAGAAATTGACCTTTAACCATGCTTTGACGTTATTGCATCAATGTTACGAGCAATTTTGTTCAAATCGTGTCCTTTCAGCAAAATAAACCTAATGGGGCCTTAAACGACAAATTGCCAATTCGGCTGTCCTAGAACAGTCAGTTTTCGTCCAAATCCTGTAAATCGCACGATTTAGGGCAATTTCCATCATTTCGATCAATCCTGAGCTTAGAAATGGTCAATTCCGTGAAATCGGCGAGTTTCGTCGGAAATTGACCTTAACCATGTTTTGACGTTATTTCAACAACGTTACGAGCAATTTTGTTCAAATCGTGTCCTTTCAGCAAAATAAACCTAATGGGGCCTTAAACGCCAAATTGCCAATTCGGCTGTCTTAGAACAGTCAGTTTTCGTCCAAATCCTGTAAATCGCACGATTTAGGGCAATTTCCATCATTTCGATCAATCCTGAGCTTAGAAATGGTCAATTCCGTGAAATCGGCGAGTTTCGTCGGAAATTGTCCTTTAACCATGCTTTGACGTTATTGCAACAACGTTACGAGCAATTTTGTTCAAATCGTCTCCTTTTAGCAAAATAAGCCTAATGGGGCCATAAACGACAAATTGCCAATTCGGCTGTGCTAGAACAGTTAGTTTTTGTCCAAATCGTGTAAATCGCATGATTAAGGGCTATTTCCTTCATTTCGATCAATCCTGAGTTTCAAAATCGTCAATTCCGTGAAATCGGCGAGTTCCGTCGAAAATTGACCTTTAACCATGCATTGACGTTATTTCAGCAACGTTACGAGCAATTTTGTTCAAATCGTCTTCTTTTTGCAAAATAAGCCTAATGGGGCCATAAACGACAAATTGCCAATTCGGCTGTCCTAGAACAGTCAGTTTTTGTCCAAATCCTGTAAATCGCACGATTTAGGGCTCTTTCCTTCATTTCGATCAATCATGAGTTTTAAAATCGTAAATTCCGTGAAATCGGCGAGGTTCGTCGGAAATTGACCGTTAACCATGTTTTGAAGTTACTTCAACAACGTTTCGAGCAATTTTGTTCAAATCGTCCCCTTTTAGCAAAATAAGCCTAATGGGGCCAAAAACGACAAATTGCCAATTCGGCTGTCCTAGGACAGTCAGTTTTTGTCCAAATCCTGTAAATCGCACGATTTAGGACTATTTCCATCATTTCGAGCAATTCTGAGATTCAAAATCGTCAATTCCGTGAAATCGGCGAGTTCCGTCGGAAATTGACCTTTAACCATGCATTGACGTTATTTCAGCAACGTTACGAGCCATTTTGTTCAAAGCGTCTTCTTTTTGCAAAATAAGCCTAATGGGGCCATAAACGACAAATTGCCAATTCGGCTGTCCTAGAACAGTCAGTTTTTGTCCAAATCCTGTAAATCGCACGATTTAGGGCTATTTCTATCAATCCTGGGTTTCAAAATCGTCAATTCCGTGAAATCGGCGAGTTTCGTCGGAAATTGACCTTTAACCATGCATTGACGTTATTTCAGCAACGTTACGAGCCATTTTGTTCAAAGCGTCTTCTTTTTGCAAAATAAGCCTAATGGGGCCATAAACGACAAATTGCCAATTCGGCTGTCCTAGAACAGTCAGTTTTTGTCCAAATCCTGTAAATCGCACGATTTAGGGCTATTTCCTTCATTTCGATCAATCCTGAGTTTTAAAATCGCCAATTTCGTGAAATCGGCGACTTTCGTCGGAAATTGACCGTTAGCCATGCTTTGACATTATTTCAACAACTTTTTGAGCAATTTTGTTCAAATCGTGTCCTTTTAGCAAAATAAGCCTAATGGGGCCATAAACGACAAATCGCCAATTCGGCTGTCCTAGAACAGTCAGTTTTTGTCCAAATCGTGTAAATCGCACGATTTAGGGCTATTTCCATCATTTCGATCAATCCTGAGTTTCAAGGTCGTCAATTCCGTGAAATCACCGAGTTTCGTCGGAAATTGATCGTTAACCATATTTTGACATTATTTCAACAACGCTACGAGTAATTTTGTTCAAATCGTCTCCTTTTAGCAATATAAGCCTAATGGGGCCATAAACGACAAATTGCCAAATCGGCTGTCCTAGAACAGTCAGTTTTTGTCCAAATCCTGTAAATCGCACGATTTAGGGCTATTTCTATCAATCCTGGGTTTCAAAATCGTCAATTCCGTGAAATCGGCGAGTTTCGTCGGAAATTGACCTTTAACCATGCATTGACGTTATTTCAGCAACGTTACGAGCCATTTTGTTCAAAGCGTCTTCTTTTTGCAAAATAAGCCTAATGGGGCCATAAACGACAAATTGCCAATTCGGCTGTCCTAGAACAGTCAGTTTTTGTCCAAATCCTGTAAATCGCACGATTTAGGGCTATTTCTATCAATCCTGGGTTTCAAAATCGTCAATTCCGTGAAATCGGCGAGTTCCGTCGGAAATTGACCTTTAACCATGCATTGACGTTATTTCAGCAACGTTACGAGCCATTTTGTTCAAAGCGTCTTCTTTTTGCAAAATAAGCCTAATGGGGCCATAAACGACAAATTGCCAATTCAGCTGTCCTAGAACAGTCAGTTTTTGTCCAAATCCTGTAAATCGCACGATTTAGGACTATTTCCATCATTTCGAGCAATCCTGAGTTTCAAAATCGTCAATTCCGTGAAATCGGCGAGTTCCGTCGGAAATTGACCTTTAACCATGCATTGACGTTATTTCAGCAACGTTACGAGCCATTTTGTTCAAAGCGTCTTCTTTTTGCAAAATAAGCCTAATGGGGCCATAAACGACAAATTGCCAATTCAGCTGTCCTAGAACAGTCAGTTTTTGTCCAAATCCTGTAAATCGCACGATTTAGGGCTATTTCCATCATTTCGAGCAATCCTGAGTTTCAAAATCGTCAATTCCGTGAAATCGGCGAGTTCCGTCGGAAATTGACCTTTAACCATGCATTGACGTTATTTCAACAACGTTACGAGTAATTTTGTTCAAATCGTCCCCTTTTAGCAAAATAAGCCTAATGGGGCAATAAACGCCAAATTGCCAATTCGGCTGTCCTAGAACAGTCAGTTTTTGTCCAAATCCTGTAAATCGCACGATTTAGGGCTATTTCCATCATTTCGAGCAATCCTGAGTTTCAAAATCGTCAATTCCGTGAAATCGGCGAGTCCCGTCGGAAATTGACCTTTAACCATGCTTTGACGTTATTGCATCAATGTTACGAGCAATTTTGTTCAAATCGTGTCCTTTCAGCAAAATAAGCCTAATGGGGCCAAAAACGACAAATTGCCAATTCGGCTGTCCTAGGACAGTCAGTTTTTGTCCAAATCCTGTAAATCGCACGATTTAGGACTATTTCCATCATTTCGAGCAATTCTGAGATTCAAAATCGTCAATTCCGTGAAATCGGCGAGTTTCGTCGGAAATTGACCTTTAACCATGCATTGACGTTATTTCAGCAACGTTACGAGCCATTTTGTTCAAAGCGTCTTCTTTTTGCAAAATAAGCCTAATGGGGCCATAAACGACAAATTGCCAATTCGGCTGTCCTAGAACAGTCAGTTTTTGTCCAAATCCTGTAAATCGCACGATTTAGGGCTATTTCCTTCATTTCGATCAATCCTGAGTTTTAAAATCGCCAATTTCGTGAAATCGGCGACTTTCGTCGGAAATTGACCGTTAGCCATGCTTTGACATTATTTCAACAACTTTTTGAGCAATTTTGTTCAAATCGTGTCCTTTTAGCAAAATAAGCCTAATGGGGCCATAAACGACAAATCGCCAATTCGGCTGTCCTAGAACAGTCAGTTTTTGTCCAAATCGTGTAAATCGCACGATTTAGGGCTATTTCCATCATTTCGATCAATCCTGAGTTTCAAGGTCGTCAATTCCGTGAAATCACCGAGTTTCGTCGGAAATTGATCGTTAACCATATTTTGACATTATTTCAACAACGCTACGAGTAATTTTGTTCAAATCGTCTCCTTTTAGCAATATAAGCCTAATGGGGCCATAAACGACAAATTGCCAAATCGGCTGTCCTAGAACAGTCAGTTTTTGTCCAAATCCTGTAAATCGCACGATTTAGGGCTATTTCTATCAATCCTGGGTTTCAAAATCGTCAATTCCGTGAAATCGGCGAGTTTCGTCGGAAATTGACCTTTAACCATGCATTGACGTTATTTCAGCAACGTTACGAGCCATTTTGTTCAAAGCGTCTTCTTTTTGCAAAATAAGCCTAATGGGGCCATAAACGACAAATTGCCAATTCGGCTGTCCTAGAACAGTCAGTTTTTGTCCAAATCCTGTAAATCGCACGATTTAGGGCTATTTCTATCAATCCTGGGTTTCAAAATCGTCAATTCCGTGAAATCGGCGAGTTCCGTCGGAAATTGACCTTTAACCATGCATTGACGTTATTTCAGCAACGTTACGAGCCATTTTGTTCAAAGCGTCTTCTTTTTGCAAAATAAGCCTAATGGGGCCATAAACGACAAATTGCCAATTCAGCTGTCCTAGAACAGTCAGTTTTTGTCCAAATCCTGTAAATCGCACGATTTAGGACTATTTCCATCATTTCGAGCAATCCTGAGTTTCAAAATCGTCAATTCCGTGAAATCGGCGAGTTCCGTCGGAAATTGACCTTTAACCATGCATTGACGTTATTTCAGCAACGTTACGAGCCATTTTGTTCAAAGCGTCTTCTTTTTGCAAAATAAGCCTAATGGGGCCATAAACGACAAATTGCCAATTCAGCTGTCCTAGAACAGTCAGTTTTTGTCCAAATCCTGTAAATCGCACGATTTAGGGCTATTTCCATCATTTCGAGCAATCCTGAGTTTCAAAATCGTCAATTCCGTGAAATCGGCGAGTTCCGTCGGAAATTGACCTTTAACCATGCATTGACGTTATTTCAACAACGTTACGAGTAATTTTGTTCAAATCGTCCCCTTTTAGCAAAATAAGCCTAATGGGGCAATAAACGCCAAATTGCCAATTCGGCTGTCCTAGAACAGTCAGTTTTTGTCCAAATCCTGTAAATCGCACGATTTAGGGCTATTTCCATCATTTCGAGCAATCCTGAGTTTCAAAATCGTCAATTCCGTGAAATCGGCGAGTCCCGTCGGAAATTGACCTTTAACCATGCTTTGACGTTATTGCATCAATGTTACGAGCAATTTTGTTCAAATCGTGTCCTTTCAGCAAAATAAACCTAATGGGGCCTTAAACGCCAAATTGCCAATTCGGCTGTCTTAGAACAGTCAGTTTTTGTCCAAATCCTGTAAATCGCACGATTTAGGGCTATTTCCATCATTTCGAGCAATCCTGAGTTTCAAAATCGTCAATTCCGTGAAATCGGCGAGTTCCGTCGGAAATTGACCTTTAACCATGCATTGACGTTATTTCAGCAACGTTACGAGCCATTTTGTTCAAAGCGTCTTCTTTTTGCAAAATAAGCCTAATGGGGCCATAAACGACAAATTGCCAATTCGGCTGTCCTAGAACAGTCAGTTTTTGTCCAAATCCTGTAAATCGCACGATTTAGGGCAATTTCCATCATTTCGATCAATCCTGAGCTTAGAAATGGTCAATTCCGTGAAATCGGCGAGTTTCGTCGGAAATTGACCTTAACCATGTTTTGACGTTATTTCAACAACGTTACGAGCAATTTTGTTCAAATCGTGTCCTTTCAGCAAAATAAACCTAATGGGGCCTTAAACGCCAAATTGCCAATTCGGCTGTCTTAGAACAGTCAGTTTTTGTCCAAATCCTGTAAATCGCACGATTTAGGGCTATTTCCATCATTTCGAGCAATCCTGAGTTTCAAAATCGTCAATTCCGTGAAATCGGCGAGTTCCGTCAGAAATTGACCTTTAACCATGCATTGACGTTATTTCAGCAACGTTACGAGCCATTTTGTTCAAAGCGTCTTCTTTTTGCAAAATAAGCCTAATGGGGCCATAAACGACAAATTGCCAATTCGGCTGTCCTAGAACAGTCAGTTTTTGTCCAAATCCTGTAAATCGCACGATTTAGGGCTATTTCCATCATTTCGAGCAATCCTGAGTTTCAAAATCGTCAATTCCGTGAAATCGGCGAGTCCCGTCGGAAATTGACCTTTAACCATGCTTTGACGTTATTGCATCAATGTTACGAGCAATTTTGTTCAAATCGTGTCCTTTCAGCAAAATAAGCCTAATGGGGCCAAAAACGACAAATTGCCAATTCGGCTGTCCTAGGACAGTCAGTTTTTGTCCAAATCCTGTAAATCGCACGATTTAGGACTATTTCCATCATTTCGAGCAATTCTGAGATTCAAAATCGTCAATTCCGTGAAATCGGCGAGTTCCGTCGGAAATTGACCTTTAACCATGCATTGACGTTATTTCAGCAACGTTACGAGCAATTTTGTTCAAATCGTCTCCTTTTAGCAAAATAAGCCTAATGGGGCCATAAACGACAAATTGCCAATTCGGCTGTCCTAGAACAGTCAGTTTTCGTCCAAATCCTGTAAATCGCACGATTTAGGGCAATTTCCATCATTTCGATCAATCCTGAGCTTAGAAATGGTCAATTCCGTGAAATCGGCGAGTTTCGTCGGAAATTGACCTTAACCATGTTTTGACGTTATTTCAACAACGTTACGAGCAATTTTGTTCAAATCGTGTCCTTTCAGCAAAATAAACCTAATGGGGCCTTAAACGCCAAATTGCCAATTCGGCTGTCTTAGAACAGTCAGTTTTCGTCCAAATCCTGTAAATCGCACGATTTAGGGCAATTTCCATCATTTCGATCAATCCTGAGCTTAGAAATGGTCAATTCCGTGAAATCGGCGAGTTTCGTCGGAAATTGTCCTTTAACCATGCTTTGACGTTATTGCAACAACGTTACGAGCAATTTTGTTCAAATCGTCTCCTTTTAGCAAAATAAGCCTAATGGGGCCATAAACGACAAATTGCCAATTCGGCTGTGCTAGAACAGTTAGTTTTTGTCCAAATCGTGTAAATCGCATGATTAAGGGCTATTTCCTTCATTTCGATCAATCCTGAGTTTCAAAATCGTCAATTCCGTGAAATCGGCGAGTTCCGTCGAAAATTGACCTTTAACCATGCATTGACGTTATTTCAGCAACGTTACGAGCAATTTTGTTCAAATCGTCTTCTTTTTGCAAAATAAGCCTAATGGGGCCATAAACGACAAATTGCCAATTCGGCTGTCCTAGAACAGTCAGTTTTTGTCCAAATCCTGTAAATCGCACGATTTAGGGCTCTTTCCTTCATTTCGATCAATCATGAGTTTTAAAATCGTAAATTCCGTGAAATCGGCGAGGTTCGTCGGAAATTGACCGTTAACCATGTTTTGAAGTTACTTCAACAACGTTTCGAGCAATTTTGTTCAAATCGTCCCCTTTTAGCAAAATAAGCCTAATGGGGCCAAAAACGACAAATTGCCAATTCGGCTGTCCTAGGACAGTCAGTTTTTGTCCAAATCCTGTAAATCGCACGATTTAGGACTATTTCCATCATTTCGAGCAATTCTGAGATTCAAAATCGTCAATTCCGTGAAATCGGCGAGTTCCGTCGGAAATTGACCTTTAACCATGCATTGACGTTATTTCAGCAACGTTACGAGCCATTTTGTTCAAAGCGTCTTCTTTTTGCAAAATAAGCCTAATGGGGCCATAAACGACAAATTGCCAATTCGGCTGTCCTAGAACAGTCAGTTTTTGTCCAAATCCTGTAAATCGCACGATTTAGGGCTATTTCTATCAATCCTGGGTTTCAAAATCGTCAGTTCCTTGAAATCGTCGAGTTTAGTCGGAAATTGACCGTTAACCATGTTTTGAGGTTATTTCAACAACGTTACGAGTAATTTTGTTCAAATCGTCTCCTTTTAGCAATATAAGCCTAATGGGGCCATAAACGACAAATTGCCAATTCGGCTGTCCTAGAACAGTCAGTTTTTGTCCAAATCCTGTAAATCGCACGATTTAGGGCTCTTTCCTTCATTTCGATCAATCCTGAGTTTTAAAATCGTCAATTCCGTGAAATCGGCGAGGTTCGTCGGAAATTGACCGTTAACCATGTTTTGACGTTATTTCAACAACGTTTCGAGCAATTTTGTTCAAATCGTCTCCTTTTAGCAATATAAGCCTAATGGGGCCATAAACGACAAATTGCCAAATCGGCTGTCCTAGAACAGTCAATTTTTGTCCAAATCCTGTAAATCGCACGATTTAGGGCTATTTCCTTAATTTCGATCAATCCTGAGTTTCAAAATCGCCAATTTCGTGAAATCGGCGACTTTCGTCGGAAATTGACCGTTAGCCATGCTTTGACATTATTTCAACAACTTTATGAGCAATTTTGTTCAAATCGTGTCCTTTTAGCAAAATAAGCCTAATGGGGCCATAAACGACAAATCGCCAATTCGGCTGTCCTAGAACAGTCAGTTTTTGTCCAAATCGTGTAAATCGCACGATTTAGGGCTATTTCCATCATTTCGATCAATCCTGAGTTTCAAGGTCGTCAATTCCGTGAAATCACCGAGTTTCGTCGGAAATTGATCGTTAACCATGTTTTGACATTATTTCAACAACGCTACGAGTAATTTTGTTCAAATCGTCTCCTTTTAGCAATATAAGCCTAATGGGGCCATAAACGACAAATTGCCAAATCGGCTGTCCTAGAACAGTCAGTTTTTGTCCAAATCCTGTAAATCGCACGATTTAGGGCTATTTCTATCAATCCTGGGTTTCAAAATCGTCAATTCCGTGAAATCGGCGAGTTTCGTCGGAAATTGACCTTTAACCATGCATTGACGTTATTTCAGCAACGTTACGAGCCATTTTGTTCAAAGCGTCTTCTTTTTGCAAAATAAGCCTAATGGGGCCATAAACGACAAATTGCCAATTCGGCTGTCCTAGAACAGTCAGTTTTTGTCCAAATCCTGTAAATCGCACGATTTAGGGCTATTTCTATCAATCCTGGGTTTCAAAATCGTCAATTCCGTGAAATCGGCGAGTTCCGTCGGAAATTGACCTTTAACCATGCATTGACGTTATTTCAGCAACGTTACGAGCCATTTTGTTCAAAGCGTCTTCTTTTTGCAAAATAAGCCTAATGGGGCCATAAACGACAAATTGCCAATTCAGCTGTCCTAGAACAGTCAGTTTTTGTCCAAATCCTGTAAATCGCACGATTTAGGACTATTTCCATCATTTGGAGCAATCCTGAGTTTCAAAATCGTCAATTCCGTGAAATCGGCGAGTTCCGTCGGAAATTGACCTTTAACCATGCATTGACGTTATTTCAGCAACGTTACGAGCCATTTTGTTCAAAGCGTCTTCTTTTTGCAAAATAAGCCTAATGGGGCCATAAACGACAAATTGCCAATTCAGCTGTCCTAGAACAGTCAGTTTTTGTCCAAATCCTGTAAATCGCACGATTTAGGGCTATTTCCATCATTTCGAGCAATCCTGAGTTTCAAAATCGTCAATTCCGTGAAATCGGCGAGTTCCGTCGGAAATTGACCTTTAACCATGCATTGACGTTATTTCAACAACGTTACGAGTAATTTTGTTCAAATCGTCCCCTTTTAGCAAAATAAGCCTAATGGGGCCATAAACGCCAAATTGCCAATTCGGCTGTCCTAGAACAGTCAGTTTTTGTCCAAATCCTGTAAATCGCACGATTTAGGGCTATTTCCATCATTTCGAGCAATCCTGAGTTTCAAAATCGTCAATTCCGTGAAATCAGCGAGTCCCGTCGGAAATTGACCTTTAACCATGCTTTGACGTTATTGCATCAATGTTACGAGCAATTTTGTTCAAATCGTGTCCTTTCAGCAAAATAAACCTAATGGGGCCTTAAACGCCAAATTGCCAATTCGGCTGTCTTAGAACAGTCAGTTTTTGTCCAAATCCTGTAAATCGCACGATTTAGGACTATTTCCATCATTTGGAGCAATCCTGAGTTTCAAAATCGTCAATTCCGTGAAATCGGCGAGTTCCGTCGGAAATTGACCTTTAACCATGCATTGACGTTATTTCAGCAACGTTACGAGCCATTTTGTTCAAAGCGTCTTCTTTTTGCAAAATAAGCCTAATGGGGCCATAAACGACAAATTGCCAATTCAGCTGTCCTAGAACAGTCAGTTTTTGTCCAAATCCTGTAAATCGCACGATTTAGGGCTATTTCCATCATTTCGAGCAATCCTGAGTTTCAAAATCGTCAATTCCGTGAAATCGGCGAGTTCCGTCGGAAATTGACCTTTAACCATGCATTGACGTTATTTCAACAACGTTACGAGTAATTTTGTTCAAATCGTCCCCTTTTAGCAAAATAAGCCTAATGGGGCCATAAACGCCAAATTGCCAATTCGGCTGTCCTAGAACAGTCAGTTTTTGTCCAAATCCTGTAAATCGCACGATTTAGGGCAATTTCCATCATTTCGATCAATCCTGAGCTTAGAAATGGTCAATTCCGTGAAATCGGCGAGTTTCGTCGGAAATTGACCTTAACCATGTTTTGACGTTATTTCAACAACGTTACGAGCAATTTTGTTCAAATCGTGTCCTTTCAGCAAAATAAACCTAATGGGGCCTTAAACGCCAAATTGCCAATTCGGCTGTCTTAGAACAGTCAGTTTTTGTCCAAATCCTGTAAATCGCACGATTTAGGGCTATTTCTATCAATCCTGGGTTTCAAAATCGTCAATTCCGTGAAATCGGCGAGTTCCGTCGGAAATTGACCTTTAACCATGCTTTGACGTTATTGCAACAACGTTACGAGCAATTTTGTTCAAATCGTCTTCTTTTTGCAAAATAAGCCTAATGGGGCCATAAACGACAAATTGCCAATTCGGCTGTCCTAGAACAGTCAGTTTTTGTCCAAATCCTGTAAATCGCACGATTTAGGGCTCTTTCCTTCATTTCGATCAATCATGAGTTTTAAAATCGTAAATTCCGTGAAATCGGCGAGGTTCGTCGGAAATTGACCGTTAACCATGTTTTGAAGTTACTTCAACAACGTTTCGAGCAATTTTGTTCAAATCGTCCCCTTTTAGCAAAATAAGCCTAATGGGGCCAAAAACGACAAATTGCCAATTCGGCTGTCCTAGGACAGTCAGTTTTTGTCCAAATCCTGTAAATCGCACGATTTAGGACTATTTCCATCATTTCGAGCAATTCTGAGATTCAAAATCGTCAATTCCGTGAAATCGGCGAGTTCCGTCGGAAATTGACCTTTAACCATGCATTGACGTTATTTCAGCAACGTTACGAGCCATTTTGTTCAAAGCGTCTTCTTTTTGCAAAATAAGCCTAATGGGGCCATAAACGACAAATTGCCAATTCGGCTGTCCTAGAACAGTCAGTTTTTGTCCAAATCCTGTAAATCGCACGATTTAGGGCTATTTCTATCAATCCTGGGTTTCAAAATCGTCAGTTCCTTGAAATCGTCGAGTTTAGTCGGAAATTGACCGTTAACCATGTTTTGAGGTTATTTCAACAACGTTACGAGTAATTTTGTTCAAATCGTCTCCTTTTAGCAATATAAGCCTAATGGGGCCATAAACGACAAATTGCCAATTCGGCTGTCCTAGAACAGTCAGTTTTTGTCCAAATCCTGTAAATCGCACGATTTAGGGCTCTTTCCTTCATTTCGATCAATCCTGAGTTTTAAAATCGTCAATTCCGTGAAATCGGCGAGGTTCGTCGGAAATTGACCGTTAACCATGTTTTGACGTTATTTCAACAACGTTTCGAGCAATTTTGTTCAAATCGTCTCCTTTTAGCAATATAAGCCTAATGGGGCCATAAACGACAAATTGCCAAATCGGCTGTCCTAGAACAGTCAATTTTTGTCCAAATCCTGTAAATCGCACGATTTAGGGCTATTTCCTTAATTTCGATCAATCCTGAGTTTCAAAATCGCCAATTTCGTGAAATCGGCGACTTTCGTCGGAAATTGACCGTTAGCCATGCTTTGACATTATTTCAACAACTTTATGAGCAATTTTGTTCAAATCGTGTCCTTTTAGCAAAATAAGCCTAATGGGGCCATAAACGACAAATCGCCAATTCGGCTGTCCTAGAACAGTCAGTTTTTGTCCAAATCGTGTAAATCGCACGATTTAGGGCTATTTCCATCATTTCGATCAATCCTGAGTTTCAAGGTCGTCAATTCCGTGAAATCACCGAGTTTCGTCGGAAATTGATCGTTAACCATGTTTTGACATTATTTCAACAACGCTACGAGTAATTTTGTTCAAATCGTCTCCTTTTAGCAATATAAGCCTAATGGGGCCATAAACGACAAATTGCCAAATCGGCTGTCCTAGAACAGTCAGTTTTTGTCCAAATCCTGTAAATCGCACGATTTAGGGCTATTTCTATCAATCCTGGGTTTCAAAATCGTCAATTCCGTGAAATCGGCGAGTTTCGTCGGAAATTGACCTTTAACCATGCATTGACGTTATTACAGCAACGTTACGAGCAATTTTGATCAAATCGTCTCCTTTTAGCAAAATAAGCCTAATGGGGCCATAAACGACAGATTGCCAATTCGGCTGTGCTAGAACAGTTAGTTTTTGTCCAAATCGTGTAAATCGCACATTTAAGGGCTATTACCTTCATTTCGATCAATCCTGAGTTTCAAAATCGTCAATTCCTTGAAATCGTCGAGTTTAGTCGGAAATTGACCGTTAACCATGTTTTGAGGTTATTTCAACAACGTTACGAGTAATTTTGTTCAAATCGTCTCCTTTTAGCAATATAAGCCTAATGGGGCCATAAACGACAAATTGCCAATTCGGCTGTCCTAGAACAGTCAGTTTTTGTCCAAATCCTGTAAATCGCACATTTAAGGGCTATTACCTTCATTTCGATCAATCCTGAGTTTCAAAATCGTCAATTCCTTGAAATCGTCGAGTTTAGTCGGAAATTGACCGTTAACCATGTTTTGAGGTTATTTCAACAACGTTACGAGTAATTTTGTTCAAATCGTCTCCTTTTAGCAATATAAGCCTAATGGGGCCATAAACGACAAATTGCCAATTCGGCTGTCCTAGAACAGTCAGTTTTTGTCCAAATCCTGTAAATCGCACGATTAAGGGCTATTTCCTTCATTTCGATCAATCCTGAGTTTCAAAATCGTCAATTCCGTGAAATCGGCGAGTCCCGTCGGAAATTGACCTTTAACCATGCTTTGACGTTATTGCAACAATGTTACGAGCAATTTTGTTCAAATCGTGTCCTTTCAGCAAAATAAACCTAATGGGGCCTTAAACGCCAAATTGCCAATTCGGCTGTCTTAGAACAGTCAGTTTTTGTCCAAATCCTGTAAATCGCACGATTTAGGGCTATTTCTATCAATCCTGGGTTTCAAAATCGTCAATTCCTTGAAATCGTCGAGGTTAGTCGGAAATTGACCGTTAACCATGTTTTGAGGTTATTTCAACAACGTTACGAGTAATTTTGTTCAAATCGTGTCCTTTCAGCAAAATAAACCTAATGGGGCCTTAAACGCCAAATTGCCAATTCGGCTGTCCTAGAACAGTCAGTTTTTGTCCAAATCCTGTAAATCGCACGATTTAGGTCTATTTCCATCATTTCGAGCAATCCTGAGTTTCAAAATCGTCAATTCCGTGAAATCGGCGAGTTCCGTCGGAAATTGACCTTTAACCATGCATTGACGTTATTTCAGCAACGTTACGAGCCATTTTGTTCAAAGCGTCTTCTTTTTGCAAAATAAGCCTAATGGGGCCATAAACGACAAATTGCCAATTCAGCTGTCCTAGAACAGTCAGTTTTTGTCCAAATCCTGTAAATCGCACGATTTAGGACTATTTCCATCATTTCGAGCAATCCTGAGTTTCAAAATCGTCAATTCCGTGAAATCGGCGAGTTCCGTCGGAAATTGACCTTTAACCATGCATTGACGTTATTTCAGCAACGTTACGAGCCATTTTGTTCAAAGCGTCTTCTTTTTGCAAAATAAGCCTAATGGGGCCATAAACGACAAATTGCCAATTCAGCTGTCCTAGAACAGTCAGTTTTTGTCCAAATCCTGTAAATCGCACGATTTAGGGCTATTTCCATCATTTCGAGCAATCCTGAGTTTCAAAATCGTCAATTCCGTGAAATCGGCGAGTTCCGTCGGAAATTGACCTTTAACCATGCATTGACGTTATTTCAACAACGTTACGAGTAATTTTGTTCAAATCGTCCCCTTTTAGCAAAATAAGCCTAATGGGGCCATAAACGCCAAATTGCCAATTCGGCTGTCCTAGAACAGTCAGTTTTTGTCCAAATCCTGTAAATCGCACGATTTAGGGCTATTTCCATCATTTCGAGCAATCCTGAGTTTCAAAATCGTCAATTCCGTGAAATCGGCGAGTCCCGTCGGAAATTGACCTTTAACCATGCTTTGACGTTATTGCATCAATGTTACGAGCAATTTTGTTCAAATCGTGTCCTTTCAGCAAAATAAACCTAATGGGGCCTTAAACGCCAAATTGCCAATTCGGCTGTCTTAGAACAGTCAGTTTTTGTCCAAATCCTGTAAATCGCACGATTTAGGGCTATTTCCATCATTTCGAGCAATCCTGAGTTTCAAAATCGTCAATTCCGTGAAATCGGCGAGTTCCGTCGGAAATTGACCTTTAACCATGCATTGACGTTATTTCAGCAACGTTACGAGCCATTTTGTTCAAAGCGTCTTCTTTTTGCAAAATAAGCCTAATGGGGCCATAAACGACAAATTGCCAATTCGGCTGTCCTAGAACAGTCAGTTTTTGTCCAAATCCTGTAAATCGCACGATTTAGGGCTATTTCTATCAATCCTGGGTTTCAAAATCGTCAATTCCGTGAAATCGGCGAGTTCCGTCGGAAATTGACCTTTAACCATGCATTGACGTTATTTCAGCAACGTTACGAGCCATTTTGTTCAAAGCGTCTTCTTTTTGCAAAATAAGCCTAATGGGGCCATAAACGACAAATTGCCAAATCGGCTGTCCTAGAACAGTCAGTTTTTGTCCAAATCCTGTAAATCGCACGATTTAGGGCTATTTCTATCAATCCTGGGTTTCAAAATCGTCAATTCCGTGAAATCGGCGAGTTTCGTCGGAAATTGACCTTTAACCATGCATTGACGTTATTTCAGCAACGTTACGAGCCATTTTGTTCAAAGCGTCTTCTTTTTGCAAAATAAGCCTAATGGGGCCATAAACGACAAATTGCCAATTCGGCTGTCCTAGAACAGTCAGTTTTTGTCCAAATCCTGTAAATCGCACGATTTAGGGCTATTTCTATCAATCCTGGGTTTCAAAATCGTCAATTCCGTGAAATCGGCGAGTTCCGTCGGAAATTGACCTTTAACCATGCATTGACGTTATTTCAGCAACGTTACGAGCCATTTTGTTCAAAGCGTCTTCTTTTTGCAAAATAAGCCTAATGGGGCCATAAACGACAAATTGCCAATTCAGCTGTCCTAGAACAGTCAGTTTTTGTCCAAATCCTGTAAATCGCACGATTTAGGACTATTTCCATCATTTCGAGCAATCCTGAGTTTCAAAATCGTCAATTCCGTGAAATCGGCGAGTTCCGTCGGAAATTGACCTTTAACCATGCATTGACGTTATTTCAGCAACGTTACGAGCCATTTTGTTCAAAGCGTCTTCTTTTTGCAAAATAAGCCTAATGGGGCCATAAACGACAAATTGCCAATTCAGCTGTCCTAGAACAGTCAGTTTTTGTCCAAATCCTGTAAATCGCACGATTTAGGGCTATTTCCATCATTTCGAGCAATCCTGAGTTTCAAAATCGTCAATTCCGTGAAATCGGCGAGTTCCGTCGGAAATTGACCTTTAACCATGCATTGACGTTATTTCAACAACGTTACGAGTAATTTTGTTCAAATCGTCCCCTTTTAGCAAAATAAGCCTAATGGGGCCATAAACGCCAAATTGCCAATTCGGCTGTCCTAGAACAGTCAGTTTTTGTCCAAATCCTGTAAATCGCACGATTTAGGGCTATTTCCATCATTTCGAGCAATCCTGAGTTTCAAAATCGTCAATTCCGTGAAATCGGCGAGTCCCGTCGGAAATTGACCTTTAACCATGCTTTGACGTTATTGCATCAATGTTACGAGCAATTTTGTTCAAATCGTGTCCTTTCAGCAAAATAAACCTAATGGGGCCTTAAACGCCAAATTGCCAATTCGGCTGTCTTAGAACAGTCAGTTTTTGTCCAAATCCTGTAAATCGCACGATTTAGGGCTATTTCCATCATTTCGAGCAATCCTGAGTTTCAAAATCGTCAATTCCGTGAAATCGGCGAGTTCCGTCGGAAATTGACCTTTAACCATGCATTGACGTTATTTCAGCAACGTTACGAGCCATTTTGTTCAAAGCGTCTTCTTTTTGCAAAATAAGCCTAATGGGGCCATAAACGACAAATTGCCAATTCGGCTGTCCTAGAACAGTCAGTTTTTGTCCAAATCCTGTAAATCGCACGATTTAGGGCAATTTCCATCATTTCGATCAATCCTGAGCTTAGAAATGGTCAATTCCGTGAAATCGGCGAGTTTCGTCGGAAATTGACCTTAACCATGTTTTGACGTTATTTCAACAACTTTACGAGCAATTTTGTTCAAATCGTGTCCTTTCAGCAAAATAAACCTAATGGGGCCTTAAACGCCAAATTGCCAATTCGGCTGTCTTAGAACAGTCAGTTTTTGTCCAAATCCTGTAAATCGCACGATTTAGGGCTATTTCTATCAATCCTGGGTTTCAAAATCGTCAATTCCGTGAAATCGGCGAGTTCCGTCGGAAATTGACCTTTAACCATGCTTTGACGTTATTGCAACAACGTTACGAGCAATTTTGTTCAAATCGTCTCCTTTTAGCAAAATAAGCCTAATGGGGCCATAAACGACAAATTGCCAATTCGGCTGTCCTAGAACAGTCAGTTTTCGTCCAAATCCTGTAAATCGCACGATTTAGGGCTATTTCTATCAATCCTGGGTTTCAAAATCGTCAATTCCGTGAAATCGGCGAGTTCCGTCGGAAATTGACCTTTAACCATGCTTTGACGTTATTGCAACAACGTTACGAGCAATTTTGTTCAAATCGTCTCCTTTTAGCAAAATAAGCCTAATGGGGCCATAAACGACAAATTGCCAATTCGGCTGTCTTAGAACAGTCAGTTTTGTCCAAATCCTGTAAATCGCACGATTTAGGGCTATTTCCATCATTTCGAGCAATCCTGAGTTTCAAAATCGTCAATTCTGTGAAATCGTCGAGTTCCGTCGGAAATTGACCTTTAACCATGCATTGACGTTATTTCAGCAACGTTACGAGCAATTTTGTTCAAATCGTCTCCTTTTAGCAATATAAGCCTAATGGGGCCATAAACGACAAATTGCCAATTCGGCTGTCTTCGAACAGTCAGTTTTTGTCCAAATCCTGTAAATCGCACGATTTAGGGCTATTTCTATCAATCCTGGGTTTCAAAATCGTCAATTCCGTGAAATCACCGAGTTTCGTCGGAAATTGACCGTTAACCATGTTTTGACGTTATTTCAACAACGTTACGAGCAATTTTGTTCAAATCGTCTCCTTTTAGCAAAATAAGCCTAATGGGGCCATAAACGACAAATTGCCAATTCGGCTGTCTTAGAACAGTCAGTTTTTGTCCAAATCCTGTAAATCGCACGATTTAGGGCTATTTCTATCAATCCTGGGTTTCAAAATCGTCAATTCCGTGAAATCGGCGAGTTCCGTCGGAAATTGACCTTTAACCATGCTTTGACGTTATTGCAACAACGTTACGAGCAATTTTGTTCAAATCGTCTCCTTTTAGCAAAATAAGCCTAATGGGGCCATAAACGACAAATCGCCAATTCGGCTGTCCTAGAACAGTCAGTTTTTGTCCAAATCCTGTAAATCGCACGATTTAGGGCTATTTCCATCATTTCGAGCAATCCTGAGTTTCAAAATCGTCAATTCCGTGAAATCGGCGAGTTCCGTCGGAAATTGACCTTTAACCATGCATTGACGTTATTTCAACAACGTTACGAGTAATTTTGTTCAAATCGTCCCCTTTTAGCAAAATAAGCCTAATGGGGCCATAAACGCCAAATTGCCAATTCGGCTGTCCTAGAACAGTCAGTTTTTGTCCATATCCTGTAAATCGCACGATTTAGGGCTCTTTCCTTCATTTCGATCAATCCTGAGTTTTAAAATCGTCAATTCCGTGAAATCGGCGAGGTTCGTCGGAAATTGACCGTTAACCATGTTTTGACGTTATTTCAACAACGTTTCGAGCAATTTTGTTCAAATCGTCTCCTTTTAGCAATATAAGCCTAATGGGGCCATAAACGACAAATTGCCAAATCGGCTGTCCTAGAACAGTCAATTTTTGTCCAAATCCTGTAAATCGCACGATTTAGGGCTATTTCCTTAATTTCGATCAATCCTGAGTTTCAAAATCGCCAATTTCGTGAAATCGGCGACTTTCGTCGGAAATTGACCGTTAGCCATGCTTTGACATTATTTCAACAACTTTATGAGCAATTTTGTTCAAATCGTGTCCTTTTAGCAAAATAAGCCTAATGGGGCCATAAACGACAAATCGCCAATTCGGCTGTCCTAGAACAGTCAGTTTTTGTCCAAATCGTGTAAATCGCACGATTTAGGGCTATTTCCATCATTTCGATCAATCCTGAGTTTCAAGGTCGTCAATTCCGTGAAATCACCGAGTTTCGTCGGAAATTGATCGTTAACCATGTTTTGACATTATTTCAACAACGCTACGAGTAATTTTGTTCAAATCGTCTCCTTTTAGCAAAATAAGCCTAATGGGGCCAAAAACGACAAATTGCCAATTCGGCTGTCCTAGAACAGTCAGTTTTTGTCCAAATCCTGTAAATCGCACGATTTAGGACTATTTCCATCATTTCGAGCAATCCTGAGTTTCAAAATCGTCAATTCCGTGAAATCGGCGAGTTCCGTCGGAAATTGACCTTTAACCATGCATTGACGTTATTTCAGCAACGTTACGAGCCATTTTGTTCAAAGCGTCTTCTTTTTGCAAAATAAGCCTAATGGGGCCATAAACGACAAATTGCCAATTCGGCTGTCCTAGAACAGTCAGTTTTTGTCCAAATCCTGTAAATCGCACGATTTAGGGCAATTTCCATCATTTCGATCAATCCTGAGCTTAGAAATGGTCAATTCCGTGAAATCGGCGAGTTTCGTCGGAAATTGACCTTAACCATGTTTTGACGTTATTTCAACAACGTTACGAGCAATTTTGTTCAAATCGTGTCCTTTCAGCAAAATAAACCTAATGGGGCCTTAAACGCCAAATTGCCAATTCGGCTGTCTTAGAACAGTCAGTTTTTGTCCAAATCCTGTAAATCGCACGATTTAGGGCTATTTCTATCAATCCTGGGTTTCAAAATCGTCAATTCCGTGAAATCGGCGAGTTCCGTCGGAAATTGACCTTTAACCATGCTTTGACGTTATTGCAACAACGTTACGAGCAATTTTGTTCAAATCGTCTCCTTTTAGCAAAATAAGCCTAATGGGGCCATAAACGACAAATTGCCAATTCGGCTGTCCTAGAACAGTCAGTTTTCGTCCAAATCCTGTAAATCGCACGATTTAGGGCTATTTCTATCAATCCTGGGTTTCAAAATCGTCAATTCCGTGAAATCGGCGAGTTCCGTCGGAAATTGACCTTTAACCATGCTTTGACGTTATTGCAACAACGTTACGAGCAATTTTGTTCAAATCGTCTCCTTTTAGCAAAATAAGCCTAATGGGGCCATAAACGACAAATTGCCAATTCGGCTGTCTTAGAACAGTCAGTTTTGTCCAAATCCTGTAAATCGCACGATTTAGGGCTATTTCCATCATTTCGAGCAATCCTGAGTTTCAAAATCGTCAATTCTGTGAAATCGTCGAGTTCCGTCGGAAATTGACCTTTAACCATGCATTGACGTTATTTCAGCAACGTTACGAGCAATTTTGTTCAAATCGTCTCCTTTTAGCAATATAAGCCTAATGGGGCCATAAACGACAAATTGCCAATTCGGCTGTCTTCGAACAGTCAGTTTTTGTCCAAATCCTGTAAATCGCATGATTTAGGGCTATTTCTATCAATCCTGGGTTTCAAAATCGTCAATTCCGTGAAATCACCGAGTTTCGTCGGAAATTGACCGTTAACCATGTTTTGACGTTATTTCAACAACGTTACGAGCAATTTTGTTCAAATCGTCTCCTTTTAGCAAAATAAGCCTAATGGGGCCATAAACGACAAATTGCCAATTCGGCTGTCTTAGAACAGTCAGTTTTTGTCCAAATCCTGTAAATCGCACGATTTAGGGCTATTTCTATCAATCCTGGGTTTCAAAATCGTCAATTCCGTGAAATCGGCGAGTTCCGTCGGAAATTGACCTTTAACCATGCTTTGACGTTATTGCAACAACGTTACGAGCAATTTTGTTCAAATCGTCTCCTTTTAGCAAAATAAGCCTAATGGGGCCATAAACGACAAATCGCCAATTCGGCTGTCCTAGAACAGTCAGTTTTTGTCCAAATCCTGTAAATCGCACGATTTAGGGCTATTTCCATCATTTCGAGCAATCCTGAGTTTCAAAATCGTCAATTCCGTGAAATCGGCGAGTTCCGTCGGAAATTGACCTTTAACCATGCATTGACGTTATTTCAACAACGTTACGAGTAATTTTGTTCAAATCGTCCCCTTTTAGCAAAATAAGCCTAATGGGGCCATAAACGCCAAATTGCCAATTCGGCTGTCCTAGAACAGTCAGTTTTTGTCCAAATCCTGTAAATCGCACGATTTAGGGTTCTTTCCTTCATTTCGATCAATCCTGAGTTTTAAAATCGTCAATTCCGTGAAATCGGCGAGGTTCGTCGGAAATTGACCGTTAACCATGTTTTGACGTTATTTCAACAACGTTTCGAGCAATTTTGTTCAAATCGTCTCCTTTTAGCAATATAAGCCTAATGGGGCCATAAACGACAAATTGCCAAATCGGCTGTCCTAGAACAGTCAATTTTTGTCCAAATCCTGTAAATCGCACGATTTAGGGCTATTTCCTTAATTTCGATCAATCCTGAGTTTCAAAATCGCCAATTTCGTGAAATCGGCGACTTTCGTCGGAAATTGACCGTTAGCCATGCTTTGACATTATTTCAACAACTTTATGAGCAATTTTGTTCAAATCGTGTCCTTTTAGCAAAATAAGCCTAATGGGGCCATAAACGACAAATCGCCAATTCGGCTGTCCTAGAACAGTCAGTTTTTGTCCAAATCGTGTAAATCGCACGATTTAGGGCTATTTCCATCATTTCGATCAATCCTGAGTTTCAAGGTCGTCAATTCCGTGAAATCACCGAGTTTCGTCGGAAATTGATCGTTAACCATGTTTTGACATTATTTCAACAACGCTACGAGTAATTTTGTTCAAATCGTCTCCTTTTAGCAAAATAAGCCTAATGGGGCCAAAAACGA
>NW_027096107.1:0-87904 GCF_040115645.1 Euwallacea fornicatus | reverse complement strand
TCCCGTGTGCCAGACACTGTCGAAAGCCTTATTGATGTCCATAAACAGACTTGCGGTTTTCCGATCGTTTAAGTGTGTTGTCTGTATATTGTTTGTCAGGACAAAAAGTGGGTGAATGGTCGAATGTTTGGATTTAAGCCAAACTGGTAATTAGGAATGTTGTTCCCAATAAGTTTTTCAAGTCTGCTCTTAATTATGTGTTCGAATAATTTACACAACACCGGTAGTAATGTGATGGTTCGATAGTTTTAGTTTGTGAGTTGTCTAGTCCGTTTTTTGCAGTGGGAATTATTATTCCATTTTCCACGTCGTAGGTATGGTATTGTAAGTTATGCAGTTATTTAGTTGGTTGCATATGTGTTCGCGTGTTTCGGGGGTTAAATTTTTCAAAATTTTGCACTTAATTTTGTCTTTTCCCGGTGCTGTGTTTTTTAAACTTGTAAGGGCTTCGTCATATTCCATGTCCGTGATTGGTTCGAATGTATGGTTTGAGGGGTTGCTAAAGTAGTTGTCGTACCAGTGGTTTACGTCATTCCAGTTGTTGTTGTCAAAGTTTGGGTTGGTTGATGCGCTGAAGGCTCTTCGAAAGTGTCTGGCAAATGCGTCTGCTTTGTCTTTGTCTGTGTAGTGTTCCGTTCCGTTTTCGCTAATCGTTTCAATATTGTTGTTTTTTTTGTAACGTGTTAGTTTTTTTATTTTTTTTCCAGTACGATTTCCCGCTGTCGTTTTCGATTTCTTGGCATGCCTCTAGCCATTTGTCCTGTCGGTATTCGTATATTAATGTCTTTACGTTTCGGTTGAGGTTATTAAGTGTTCTTTTTAATTCGCTGTCCTATGTTTGTGAGTATTGTCTGTATAGTTCTCGCTTTTGTTTACTCAGCCTTAAAATGAATTTTGGTAGAGTGTGTTGAAAGAATTAATTTTTAAGTCGAGGTGTGAATATTCGATAGCTGATGATATTTTTTATTGTAGTGTTTCTATAGAAGTGGATTGTGACCGAGTGTGAATGTAATTGTGAACGTACTTTCTCACTTTGTTGGTGTCAGTTTTTTCTAGGTTTAATTTCCCCCCCCTGAAGTAATGCTTAGCGGCGGTTCCGGGGGGACTCAGGGTGAAGAGAGGAGGGTTTTAGTGGGTAGGCGTCCCACTTAGGGACGAATCCCATATAACCCGGTCGCCACAACATCAGACCGGGTACCTTTGGAAGGTTTCCCTCCTCTATAAAAAAAAAAGGTTTAATTTCCCTTGGTTGTTTTTGTTAGAGAGCTGTTGTGTTTGTCCTGGGTTAAGGTCAAAAGTAATTGCCAGGTAGTCAGATCCCAGTTCATTGGTCAACCCAACATTGGTTATGTTAGCAGTTAGGTTTGTAGTGTGCAGTAATACGTCCGGTGTTGTGTCTTGGTTTTCTGGCATAAGGAATGTCGGTGGGGTGGGTTGTCTTATAAAGTCCGAGTTTTCCACGAATGTATTTAATTGTTTTGTTCTGGGTCTGTTGAGGTTTAGGTCGCCAATAATGATGGCATATTTGTAGAGGCACGCCCTAGTTAGTATGTTTTGTTCAATGTCCGAAAATTGGTGTATGTATACCAGGAAAACGTGTATTTTGTCGTCCAGGTGTGAGATGGTAAAGTGAATGCAGTCATTTAGGAGGTTGTTCAGGGAGGGGGGGTTCGTGTCATCGTATTTCGCTTTGATTTCATAAAATATTTAAAATGCGATGTTAAATTGATTTTTTGCAATTTCTTTTTTTAATATACTATTATTGAAGTTGTATCAATTATATATAGAGAGATATGTTATTCTAAAAGCTGTTTAAATTGAAAAAATATACCTTTATTTGATAAAATCAGAGGTGTATACTCAATTGTGTTGGTAACTGTACAGTATACAACAGATCTATTCGTACAGATGCATTTCTTGAATTAAAAAAGCGTTATCTGTGTTACGCTTCAATAAAAAATATATTCATTTTTTCACAGTAAATAATAACTCTATTTTAAACAATTATGTAACAAAAAAAAATTTCTAGAATATATAACATTAATAATTCGTTAATTTAACAAAAACATTCACTTTTCATACAACACTTTTGTTCGTACACTTTAATTTAAATACACCAATAAACAATAGTTTTCATTTGAATAAATAAATTAATATTTTGTGGAAGAACCTTTCGCTTTAATTACCGCTTGACACCGTTTTTTCATTGATGATGCTAATTTTTTACATATATTTGGACTTATTCTTTCCCATTCTTGAAGAATAATTTGTCTCAGTTCTGATTTTGAGGAAATTTTAATTTTTCTAATATTTCTTTTCAAAATGGCCCATAAATGCTCAATGGGATTTAAGTCGGCCGATTGTAGAGGTGTTTGAAGCAATTTTGGAACGTTCCAAATTAACCATTCTTTATTGAGCAGAGCCGTATGTTTCGGGTCGTTGTCGTGTTGGAATCTATAGACCCTGGGCATACCTAATTTTTCGGCACTTTGCTTGACGTTTCTTTTCAAAATTTCGTTGTAACCGTATTTGTCCATAGTATTTTCAATAAAGTCAACAGATCCAACTCCTCTTGATGACATACATCCCCAAATCATTAAAGGTCCACCACCATATTTAACAGTTGAAAGTGTATTGCGTGGATTATTGTCTTCATTGGCCTTTCTCCACACTCTATGGATTCCATCGGACCCAAAAAGATTGATTTTGGTTTCATCGGACCAAATGACTATCTCAAAACCCTTCGTCTTTGTCTATATGCTCTTTAGCGAACAGAAGACGTTTACGGCGGTTTACTTTACTGACATAGGGTCTTTTCCTGGGTACTCTACCATGATATCCGTTTTTCGACAGTACTCGACGAATTGTTTGAAGACATACAAGCTTTCCTGTTATATCTTGAACGATCAGACGAATTGTTGGTACACTACTTTTAGGATTTTTCTTAATTTCTTTAATAATTATCCTTTCTTCTCTTTCGCTTAATTTCCTTTGTCTCGGTTTTTTGGGGAAATTTTTAATGGATCCTTGAGTTTTAAATTTATTAACAATATATTGAATTGTTGAGTGCGATTTGTCGGTCATTTCACCAATTTTTCTCAAACTATAGCCCCTTAAAGCCATATTTATGATAGAATTTTTTAAATCTGTAATTAACTGCACTCCTTTCGACATTTTCCAAATGACTAATAAAAGAAACATCAAATATGTAAGTGCATTTTTATTCAGGTAGGTAGGTAAAGGTTTTCGTATTTCAATTAAATCTCTTGACAAGCGTTTGTTATTCGTAATTTTAGGTCTTCGATATTTGTGACAGGGGTAGCATAAACTCAGCAACTGTACTTTTACTAACTCTTAACAAATTCCCGATTTCTCGATACGATCTGCCTTTAGCGTGATGAAAAATAATCAATTGTCGTATGTCAAAAGAAATACAGTCGGTGCAGAAAGTATTCGTACAGAGCGCAAAATTGTAAAAACGATCGATTTTATGCTATAAAGGACATCTTTACAAGACAAAAAGAAACATATAGAGGTTCATTTGTATTATTCACAAATATTTTTAAAAGAAAAAGTAAGTTTAATAATTTTATTATTTAAATAAATATAGGAAACTATAAAATAATCACGAATTCAGAAGCAATAAGTATTCGTACAGATGTCAAAAACAAAATTTTAAGTAACAAATACGACTCTAATAACAGTTTTAATATTTTGTAGGATAGCCTTTTGACTTTATAATTGCCTCTGACCTTCTAGGCATAGAATTAACTAAATTTCTTGTAAAATTTTCCGGAATTTTGTTCCACTCTTCTAAAAGTGCAACTTTTAATCCCTCCCTTGATTGGATTGGGTGGTTTCTAATTTTTTTTCCAAGTAACTCCAAAGCTGTTCGATGGGATTAATATCTGGCGACTGAGGAGGAGTTTTCAAATATTTTGGGGTGTTATAAAGGATCCAGAGCCTGGTCTTTATAGCAGTGTGCTTAGGATCATTGTCTTGGCTAAAGATATAATTATCCTTAATTCCCATTTTTGTTGCACTTTGTAGAAGGTGGGTTTTTAAAATATGAATATATACCATTTGGTTCATAATACCATCAATAAAATGAAGCAATCCTACTCCTGAAGCACTCATAAAGCCCCAAACCAAAACAGATCCTCTACCATACTTCACTGTCGGTTGTAAATTTTCATTATTAAACGCAATTCCTTTTTTTTCTCTATACCTTAAAATGCCGTTTGTTGCCAAAAACTTCAAATTTACTTTAATCAGTAAATATGACTCGATTCCAGTAAGATAGTGGGGTGGTAAGATGTCTTCTAGCGAATTCTAATCGCTTCTTTCTATTGATCTCATTAATAAAATATTTTTTACGAGCAACTCTGCCTTGATAGCCTTGTTTTTTTAAACAATTCCTCACAGTACGAGCAGAAACAAGTGTATTGTTGTATGTATTTAGTTATGTAGCAATTTTTTCCGCACTTGTTCGAGGATTCTCTTTAACTTTCCTTGCAATAATGGGTCTTAGATGTTCAGTTAATTTTTTAGGACGTCCAACACGAGGTTTATCCTTGAAAGTTTTGCGCTCACAATATATGTGTATAATCGTTTGTATAGTAGATCTTGGCCTATTTACTATTCTACCAATTTCCGCTAAAAATTTGCATTCATTATGTAATTTAACAATCAGCTGTCGCACTTCCGATGTTTCATTACTATTACGTCCCACGATCCTAAGCAGCTATCAAAATGTTATGTACCATTGTAAAATTTTTTTATTTTATTACCTTTAATATCCGACTTTTTCGATTTTACTAAATTTAAAATGTGTATGTGTTAAGTCACGGTGAAGATGCAACTGCGTGCTATATACGAATACTTTATGCGAGTCTATTCCTGTCGATTTTTTGTTCTTGGTGTAATTCTCTTAGCGACACTCTTGTTTATGTTTTTTCTTCTTCGGATCGTAATATAATAATGTGAAACAATGTGTATCATCAATTTGGCAAAGTAAATAAACATTAAAATCATCGAAATTTATCGATTTATAAAATATTATCTGCCGTACGAATACTTTCTGCACCGACTGTATTTTTGCCTTTTCGCTCCATAATGTGAATTTTAGTAAGTAATAAATTCGCCTTCAAACCCCTTTGCACACAACTGACAAGAAAATTGAGTCTGAGACATCTCTAATCTTTACGATCACAAAAACTCTGTATGCAATATTTTTCAATTATTTTTTACCTGCACCGCACTGCACCTCACCGCATTCCGTATCCGAATATTCTTGCGACAGTAAAATTATGCCTCGTTTTCTTTGTTCGATAGCATCTTTGTATACAATTAAATATGAAAGATCAAAAATGTATTTACACATACTAGAAACATTGTTTTAACTAATTATTACTTAATAATAAGTTAGCAAAAAACCTAATATGTCCTTTCAAAAATACCATAGTGTCCGAGTATTCATGCGAGTCACTGTAAGTGTGTTGTTATCAAGTGCGTTTGTCCTGCATCGGTTCAGTGCCAAATGAGCTGTGGTCCTTCGAACAAAATAAAATCTACACAAAAGAGATACAGTTCACCTCGGTACTGCCGACCAACTGTGCCCCCTTTGTGTCTGGGGTGAGACAGCAAGCGAACGCAAACTTGTCCCGTTCAATTACTAAACGACCAAGTGGAAATTCCTTATAAAATTGGAAGACCCATGAATTCAACTAGTTGTTTTGTAATTGATCCTCATGAGAAAGTCATGAAAGAAATTCCCGTATGTGTCTTTGAAGGTGACGTCGCAATTGAACGAGTAGACCTAACCGAGAATTCATAATTCGGCAAAGTTTGAGTTTTTCTGGGAACTGGGTGCTGTTGAAATTCAAACGAATCGAATTTGCAACAAAACAAAATTTTCCGGTTACACCGTTCAAAGAATCAGATTACGATGTTTACGATTTCGAGAAGGTGAAGAATGACGTATCATCTTTGTATAATGTGAAATATGAACGTCCGAGTGACATTCAAAATATAATTAGAACTGACCATATGAACTTCGAGGAAAAGATGCGATTATTAAATTATGCAAGGAATATTCGGATATATTTTTTAAACAGGGCGATAAATTAACTTTTACTTCGAAAATAAGACATGAGATTAAAACAAAGAACGAAATTCCTGTATACAGGGTGTCCGTTTTACGAGCTCAACCATGGGGATCTCGGTTATTTGAAGAGATACGAGGTCGGTTAAATTAGGGCAAAGTTGCGCATTTTCGAGCTTTGTAAGATGCCGTTTGACAAATTATAAAATTTCGATTACTTCCGGAAATATCCGGGAAAATACGAAATGTCGAAAAAAGATTTTTATTTTTTTCTCGATTCGTTTGAAGAGATAATTGAAAATGGCTGGCACATTTTCATAGTCACTTTTTCTCCTCGACGTGATGACAGTGTCAAATTTGGAATCCGACGTTTCGATTTTCCGGAACCATCATCAACTTTATTTTTTCTTATGGGCGCCATCTCGGATTTTCCCATTTCTAGATTCAACTTTTTTTTTCGATTATTATGATGTATCCTATGTTAAGAGTCGGTCTTGCTGTTTAAAAGAAATAGAAAAAATCCTGTTTCTGCAAAGAATGGAAATAACATAAATGCCTGTGTTCTGATAATTTTTAATAAAGGGTGAGTCGGGAGGATCGTGCCAAACTTCAGGAGCGTGTTATACATGAAAAATAAATGTAAAAAAACTTAAATGTTGTTATCCGATTTTCGTTTGTTTACAAGTTATAGCGTAAATAAAATTAAAACATAAATTTAAAAAATTTATAAATTTCATAAGAAATTCCATAAATTAACGTTTGAATATCATAGTAACTGTTCAAAAATATTGCGATTCTAAACATTTTCGGCTTCGTCTATGAAGAGCATTCGTTGCGCTCCTAATTGTTTCATGTCTTTCTTTAATGGCAGCTGCAGCATTGCTAATGCGTTGAATTAGTGCATCTTGAGTGTCCACTTTTACTCTGTACACTTCAGTTTTAAACCAACCCCACAAACAATAGTCTAGTGGTGTGAGGTCTGGAGATCTTGGAACCAACTAATAGGGCCACCATGTCCAATCCAACGTCCAGGAAAGGTACGTTTATGGTGAATAGAATCCTAGTTAAAAAAATTTATTTACGCTATAACTTGAAAACAATCGAAAATCGGATAACAACATTTGAGTTTTTTTACATTTATTTTTCATGTACAACACGCTCCTGAAGTTTGGCACGATCCTCCCGACTCACCCTGTTTAGTACATTAAAATTATTGTTCAAGACATGCAGCGAACGTTAAGCTTCAAATATCTCAAGAAGAAAGCCTCGTAGAGTTTTTTAACAAGAGACCTTTTTTCCTTAAAAAATGTAGGAAAATACAAGTTTAGTCATAAATAAATTTTATACCGGGTGATGAAAAAATTATGCCCTTTTAAAGAGGGTTCATCGAGCGTTGACAACGCCCTCGACATTGTGCATCGAAAATGTAAACGGATTCTGATTTCTTATCCCCAAAAACTGCCCGATACGACATTTTGTGTAGATAGCAGCATTACCAACCAAGAAATGAATTTTTTTGCTTTTTTTTGTTTTCACTTTGACGCCCTGTATTTCGAAAACCGTCCACTTTTGGACTAAGGTAAATTGGGTTAAATCGTCATGTTTTGACCTCAGAAATCTGTGGTAGAATTTTGTACAGACCTTTTAGAGACACCCTGTATAGGACTGTAATAATTTTGAGTATGCTGCAGGAAGGAGCAATTTCAATTTGTGGTTCAACCCTTCATGCCAAACCCTGTCGAAGGCCTGCGCCACATCCAGGAATACCGCTGAACACACCCTTCTGTCTTCAAATGATTTTTCGATAATATCGGTTATTCTGTGGACTTGTTCAATCGTAGAGTGTTGTTTCTTAAAACCAAATTGGTGATTTGGAATAATATTCTCTTCTTCAATAATGGGTTTCAGTCGTTTCAGCAGAAGTTTCTCAAACAATTTGGATATAACACGTAGCAATGATATTGGCCTGTATGATGTCGTTTCGTGTGATGGTTTACCAAGTTTGGGGATCATTATGACTTCAGCCACCCTCCATAGTTGCGGCACATATTTTAGTCTGAATGAGGCATTGATTAAATTGGTGATTTTAACCAAGCCTTTTCTAGGCAGTTGTCTCAAGATTTGCCCAGTAATTAGGTCATAGCCGGGTGCTTTTGCAGGGTTGATATTGGTTCCTATTTCTTTTTTAACTTCAGTCATAGTGACATATGGAATTCCCTCACTTTCCCGCTCGTAACCATGGGGCAGTATATCTTCATACTCAGCTGAATGTGGTTGAAATATCTTTTCAAGGTGATCCGCAAACCTTTTCGCTTTTTCTTCATTATTTCTAGCCCAGGTACCAATTTCATTTTTGATCGGAGGTATCAGAATGATATGTCCCTTCAAATACCTCGCTGATTTCTACAGTGAGTAGTCCGTGCTAGAATCATTAGTAAGACCACGCAAAAATTCGTTGGTTATGTCATTTTTTAGTTGTTTTATTTCGTATCTAAGTTGAGACGCTAGATTATTCAGCCTAGTTTTGTCTTGTTGGGCTCTGGTCTGTTGCCATTTTTTCCTTGATCTTCTTTTCTTGGCTATCATTTCCAGGATTTCTGTCGGATAGTTATTACCTTTCAATTTTCTTTTGATTTGTGGAGTATTCTGCAATGCACAGTGTTGAATATCCTTTACCGATTTCTCCACTTCAAGATCCAGTTCTTCATCGGTTTGGAGTGAGACTCTCAAATTGATTTTTTCATCTAATGTTGATCTAAAACTTTCCCAATCGGTCCGCTTGTTAACTAGGCAGGGGTTAGTTGGTTTGGAAATAACATGTTCATTCAAAGTAAGTACGATCGGCGAATGATCCGAGTTTAACTCTAAACTATCTTTAATTTGCATATAATTGCTTGATATGTTTTTAGCGATAAAGAAGTCCAACAGATTTGGAATCTTTTCTTGGTCAGTTGGCCAATATGTAGGTGTGCCAGTTGATATAGTTTCACAACGTTGCATTTGAACGGCCTTCAGTAATTCTCTTCCTTTCGTTGTAATGAGTCTGGATCCCCAGTGAGTGTGCTTCGCATTGAAATCACCGCCTATAATGAATCTACCTCCCAATGCTTTTAAAAGTTGTTCCTATCTTTCATGTTTGATATTGTGTTTTGGAGGGCTGTATATGCCGGCTATAATGATATTTCCATTTCTAGTTGTAATACTTACAGCAGTGTCCTGAATATCCTCTACCTCAAGCTTTATTCTTTCAGACTGTGGAATACTTTCTTTGACTATTACCGCACTTCCCCCCTCTGCTGTGTTGTCTAGGTGGATTGTGCAATACAGTTTGTGTCCTAGAAACTTTAAAAAGGATTGCTTAGTAAAGTTAGTTTCAGCTATTAGGCACGCATCTATTTTACACTGACTTTCAAAAAAACCGCAACACCAAGAAGAACGCATTGTATGTATTTGAAATTTTGGTATGATTTTAGATTTCTAAAGAGAAAAAAATTATAAACATTTCAAGTTCGTGTTTTAATGCGATATGAAGTTTTTTTTAACTTTTTTATCTTTGACGATCGTTCTTTTTGCAAATTTTTGTACAGGCGGATAGCGATAAAGGTACTATTGTTAGTACCATATTGAATGTGTGATAGGGCAAAATGCCTCGTGCACGCCAAAATGCAGTTCATCGGCAGTTAACTCCCTTCGAAAGGGGAAGAATTGTTGGTATGCACGAGGCAGGTTTACCTTTCCGCGAAATTGCACGTAGATTGGACCGAAACGCATCAACAATGCTAAGAGCTCGGAGAGATTGGTCTAACGAAGGGTCAGTAAATCGTCATCGTAGTAGTGGCCGTCCATGAATGACGAACCGACGCGAAGACCGGCGACTTCGTTGTTCAGCGACAGGCGCTCCGTTTGAAACAATTCCGTCTCTTGGTACTATCTGGGTAGCCACCCTAAATCGAAGGGTCTCCCTTAGTACGATGTATCGCAGAATTCGAAGTTTTCGACTAAATTCATATCGTCCTATGCGTCGGCTTCCATTATCGCGAAACCACAGGGTGGCCCGACTGGAGTGGTGTCGTCTGAGAGTGCAATGGGTGGACGAGTGGAGAAGAATCGTGTTCAGTGATGAGAGTCGATTTTGTTTATGGCGATCTGATGGACGATTACGTGTTAGAAGGCGCAGAGGAGAGTGATTAAATGTGGACTTTTTGGAAAGGCGTTATTCTGGTTTAACACCAGATGTCATGGTTTGGGGTGCCATCCAGTATGGTAGTCGGTTTCCTCTTGTTTTCATTTATGATAGATTAAATGCTCAGAGGTACATTAATAGTGTCTTAGAACCGGTTCTTGTACCATACATGCACGACCATCCTGGAAGCACATTTCAACAGGATAATGCGCGACCACATGTAACTAACGATACTTTAAGGTATTTGGAAGCTGAAAATTTCTATACTTTGCCTTGGCCAGCTCGGTCTCCAGATTTGTCCCCAATAGAGCATGTATGGGATACAATGGGTCGGAGACTTCAACGTTTAGCTCGCCCTCCAGAGACCATAGATGAACTCCGCGAGCAGGTGCAGATTGTCTGGGATACAACACCAGAGGAAGATATTGACAATTTAAGAGGAGATACCACCCATTATTAAATTATTATTAAATTTATTCACTTATTCACAATAATTTTCTTTTGATATTTTGATCGTTTTTATCCATTACCCGACCCAACGTAATGCCAGAATTTCAAACGTGTACGATGTGTTCTTCTTGGTGTTGCGGTTTTTTTGAAAGTTAGTGTATTTATGTCCAGGACTACCTGCAACTCTTGGTGGTGGTTGAGCAACCCATTTGCATTCCAAGATATAATTTTAATTGTACGGTTTATTTTTGAACTCTAACTTTCGAGGGATCCTTTTTGACAGTCCCTTCCAGGTTTTTTATTCTTTGATCCATATTCGCAATTGTCTCATACATTTGAATAATTTTATTAAGTATTAGCAGTAGTGTTTCATTCGTACTCTCGTCCTGAGATCCCATTCTTGTATGACTTTCCGAACCCACCGCAGATATAGAGGCATAAGTCATGTTCTCTTGTTTGACAGATGTATTTCCATCCTTCTTCTGTATGTTTTGCACTACCTTTTTTCGGTTCTCACTCGTTGGTTTAGTTCTGTGTCCGACTCTTTGGTTTTTGAGCCTTTGTAGCTCCTTTGCAACCACACAGCCTCAATAATTAGCTGAATGTTCTTCGCCGCAGTTAACGTATTTTGGCTTTTGATTTACTGTTTTTTTACAGTCAGCTGTGATGTGCTTACCAGCGCATTTCACACAGCGTGACTCTTTTTCACAAAAGTTTTGTGTGTGCCCAGAAGTTTGACATTTTTTACACTGGGGTATCAGCTTAGTTCCTTTAATTGGAACAATTTCTACGGTACTTCCGAGTATTGTAGTTATTTTATAGATGCTTTCCACATCTTCATGATTCTCAAAGGTTAGCAAGAACAAATTTAACGGCTTTTTCTTTTTCCATGACAATTTATTAGTGACTGTCATGATTTGGAGGTCTTTGTTTCACAAGAAGGCCTTTATACTTTCTGGTTTGTATGAATTATGCAAGTTTTTTGCCATGACCCTTATTGGTCGGGTTTGTTTGTTTTTGTATGTGTGGAAGACTGCTTGCGCATCCTATAGTATTCTTATTACTTTTCTATAGTCATCAGAGTTTACGCATTTAATTTTCGCAGTGGTAGTGCCCGTAGTTTTAATTTGGAATTTTTCTTCTTTAACTTTTGATTGTAGCATCCCATATAACTCCTCATATGATTCCACTTCGTGAATACTTATAGGTGGTGGAGGTTTTTCTATTATGACTATGTTTTCTACAGGTTTTGGATCAGTTGCTATGTTGGATGCAGCATTCATTTTTGTTTTTTTTTGCAATGTTTTACCCTCATCCATTCCGTTTCTTTAGCGAGTTCTTCTTCATCTGTGTGGTACTCCTTTTGGAGTGTACCTGGGGGCTCTTGTGATGTTCCTGATAGGTCTTTTCAATTCTTTGTTCCAGAAGTTAATTCTCATTCTTTTGGTGGCGAATTATTTTTGAGTTCGTTGATTTTCAATTGCATCTCTGCAATCAGCGTTTCAAATTTAGTATTTTTACTTTTGGATTCCTCCAAAATATAGCATACAAAGTTCGATCCATTCACTGCATATTGCCATTGTGATTGAAGATGTTTTTCTTTCCGAATCCTTTGGCAGTTTTCTGAAATGGTGCGTTATTTTGCTGTTCGAGCACATATTCATTGGGTGTTTGCATTTATTGACATATTGGGTTAAACCACAATACCACTCCACGCACAAAGGAATTTCACTTTATTTTTGTACAGAACGTAAAAATTTTCTTATTTCGAAGAACCGTATACAATCCTTATCTCAACAACCGAAATCGTCGAAATCTTTGACTAAACTAACATCGGCAAATGAAGATCAAATTAAAAAAAAAAGACTCAAAATAATCAGCTTGATGAGATCTTTAATATGATACAACACATCATGAGTTCTATCTTGTTCAGTTTCCAAGACAAATAGTACTTTAGGTGCTCAAACACACAACTTTTGTGACTTTTCAAACTTTGAAGCTCGATAAATTCGGCAAATGAGGACCAAACTTCTTAAACAAAGTGTCAAATTAATCAGCTCTACGAGATCTTTAGGATGACACAACAACTCATTATTGCATCTTGTTGCATTTCCAAGAAAAATAGTACTTTAAGTGCTCAAACACACAACTTTTGTGACTTTTCAAACTTTGAAGCTCGACAACTTCGGCAAATGTGGACCAAATTTCTTAAACAAAGTGTCAAATTAATCAGCTCGACGAGATCTTTAAAATGACACAAACATCATGATTGCATAATGTTGAATTTCCAAGACAAATAGTACTTTAAGTGCTCAAACACACAACTTTTGTGGCTTTTCAAACTTTGAAGCTCGATAACTTCGGCAAATAAGGAACAAATTTGTTAAACAAAGTGTCAAATTAATCAGCTAGACGAGATTTTGAAGATGTCACAACACATCATGATTGCATCTTGTTGAATTTTCAAGACAAATAGCACTTTATGTGCTCAAACACAGAATTTTTGTGACTTTTCAAACTTTGAAGCTCGATAAATTCGGCAAATGAGGACCAAATTTGTTAAACAAAGTGTCAAATTAATCAGCTCGACGAGATTTTGAAGATGTCACAACACATCATGATTGCATCTTGTTGAATTTCCAAGACAAATAGTACTTTATGTGCTCAAACACACAACTTTTGTGACTTTTCAAACTTTGAAGCTCGATAAATTCGGCAAATGAGGTCCATCATTGTTAAACAAAGTGTCAAATTAATCAGCTCGACGAGATTTTGAAGATGTCACAACACATCATGGTTGCATCTTGTTGAATTTCCAAGACAAATAGCACTTTATGTGCTCAAACACACAACTTTTGTGACTTTTCAAACTTTGAAGCTCGATAACTTCGGCAAATGAGTACCAACATTGTTAAACAAAGTGTCAAATTAATCAGCTCGACGAGATTTTGAAGATGTCACAACACATCATGATAGCATCTTGTCGAATTTCCATGAAAAATAGTACTTTATGTGCTCAAACACACAACTTTTGTGACTTTTCAAATTTGAAGCTCGATATCTTCGGCAAATGAGGACCAAATTTGTTAAACAAAGTGTCAAATTAATCATCTCGACAAGATTTTGAAGATGTCACAACACATCATGATTGCATCTTGTTGAATTTCCAAGACAAATAGTACTTTATGTGCTCAAACACACAACTTTTGTGACTTTTCAAACTTTGAAGCTCGATAAATTCGGCAAATGAGGTCCATCATTGTTAAACAAAGTGTCAAATTAATCAGCTCGACGACATTTTGAAGATGTCACAACACATCATGGTTGCATCTTGTTGAATTTCCAAGACAAATAGCACTTTATGTGCTCAAACACACAACTTTTGTGGCTTTTCAAACTTTGAAGCTCGATAACTTCGGCAAATAAGGAACAAATTTGTTAAACAAAGTGTCAAATTAATCAGCTCGACGAGATTTTGAAGATGTCACAACACATCATGATAGCATCTTGTCGAATTTCCATGAAAAATAGTACTTTATGTGCTCAAACACACAACTTTTGTGACTTTTCAAATTTGAAGCTCGATATCTTCGGCAAATGAGGACCAAATTTGTTAAACAAAGTGTCAAATTAATCATCTCGACAAGATTTTGAAGATGTCACAACACATCATGATTGCATCTTGTTGAATTTCCAAGACAAATAGTACTTTATGTGCTCAAACACACAACTTTTGTGACTTTTCAAACTTTGAAGCTCGATAAATTCGGCAAATGAGGTCCATCATTGTTAAACAAAGTGTCAAATTAATCAGCTCGACGAGATCTTTAGGATGACACAACAACTCATTATTGCATCTTGTTGAATTTCCAAGTAAAAAAGTACTTTCGGTGTTCAAACACACAAATTTTGTGACTTTTCAAACTTTGAAGCTCGATAACTTCGGCAAATGAGTACCAACATTGTTAAACAAAGTGTCAAATTAATCAGCTCGACGAGATTTTGAAGATGTCACAACACATCATGATAGCATCTTGTCGAATTTCCATGAAAAACAGTACTTTATGTGCTCAAACACACAACTTTTGTGACTTTTCAAACTTTGAAGCTCGATAACTTCGGCAAATGAGGACCAAATTTGTTAAACAAAGTGTCAAATTAATCATCTCGACAAGATTTTGAAGATGTCACAACACACCATGATTGCATCTTGATGAATTTCCAAGACAAATAGTACTTTATGTGCTCAAACACACAACTTTTGTGACTTTTCAAATTTGAAGCTCGATATCTTCGGCAAATGAGGACCAAATTTGTTAAACAAAGTGTCAAATTAATCATCTCGACAAGATTTTGAAGATGTCACAACACACCATGATTGCATCTTGATGAATTTCCAAGACAAATAGTACTTTATGTGCTCAAACACACAACTTTTTTGACTTTTCAAACTTTGAAGCTCGATAACTTCGGCAAATGAGTACCAAAATTGTTAAACAAAGTGTCAAATTAATCAGCTCGACAAGATTTTGAAGATGTCACAACACATCATGATTGCATAATGTTGAATTTCCAAGACAAATAGTACTTTATGTGCTCAAACACACAACTTTTGTGACTTTTCAAACTTAGAAGCTCGATAACTTCGGCAAATGAGTACCAAAATTGTTAAACAAAGTGTCAAATTAATCAGCTCGACAAGATTTTGAAGATGTCACAACACATCATGATTGCATAATGTTGAATTTCCAAGACAAATAGTACTTTATGTGCTCAAACACACAACTTTTGTGACTTTTCAAACTTAGAAGCTCGATAACTTCGGCAAATGAGTACCAAAATTGTTAAACAAAGTGTCAAATTAATCAGCTCGACAAGATTTTGAAGATGTCACAACACATCATGATTGCATAATGTTGAATTTCCAAGACAAATAGTACTTTATGTGCTCAAACACACAACTTTTGTGACTTTTCAAACTTAGAAGCTCGATAACTTCGGCAAATGAGTACCAAAATTGTTAAACAAAGTGTCAAATTAATCAGCTCGACAAGATTTTGAAGATGTCACAACACATCATGATTGCATAATGTTGAATTTCCAAGACAAATAGTACTTTATGTGCTCAAACACACAATTTTTGTGACTTTTCAAATTTTGAAGCTCGATAAATTCGGCAAATGAGGACCAAATTTGTTAAACAAAGTGTCAAATTAATCAGCTCGACGAGATCTTTAAAATAACACAAACATCATGATTGCATCTTGTCAAATTTCCAAGACAAATAGTACTTTATGTGCTCAAACACACAACTTTTGTGACTTTTCAAACTTTGAAGCTCGCTAAATTCGGCAAATGAGGTCCAACATTGTTAAACAAAGTGTCAAATTAATCAGCTCGACGAGATTTTGAAGATGTCACAACACATCATGATTGCATCTTGATGAATTTCCAAGACAAATAGTACTTTATGTGCTCAAACACACAACTTTTGTGGCTTTTCAAACTTTGAAGCTCGATAAATTCGGCAAATGAGGTCCAACATTGTTAAACAAAGTGTCAAATTAATCAGCTCGACGAGATTTTGAAGATGTCACAACACATCATGATTGCATCTTGATCAATTTCCAAGACCAATAGTACTTTATGTGCTCAAACACACAACTTTTGTGACTTTTCAAACTTTGAAGCTCGATAAATTCGGCAAATGAGGACCAAATTTGTTAAACAAAGTGTCACATTAATCAGTTCAACGAGATTTTGAAGATATCACAACACATCATGATTGCATCTTGTCGAATTTCCATGAAAAATAGTACTTTATGTGCTCAAACACACAACTTTTGTGACTTTTCAAATTTGAAGCTCGATATCTTCGGCAAATGAGGACCAAATTTGTTAAACAAAGTGTCAAATTAATCATCTCGACAAGATTTTGAAGATGTCACAACACACCATGATTGCATCTTGATGAATTTCCAAGACAAATAGTACTTTATGTGCTCAAACACACAACTTTTTTGACTTTTCAATCTTTGAAGCTCGATAACTTCGGCAAATGAGTACCAAAATTGTTAAACAAAGTGTCAAATTAATCAGCTCGACAAGATTTTGAAGATGTCACAACACATCATGATTGCATAATGTTGAATTTCCAAGACAAATAGTACTTTATGTGCTCAAACACACAACTTTTTTGACTTTTCAAACTTAGAAGCTCGATAACTTCGGCAAATGAGTACCAAAATTGTTAAACAAAGTGTCAAATTAATCAGCTCGACAAGATTTTGAAGATGTCACAACACACCATGATTGCATCTTGATGAATTTCCAAGACAAATAGTACTTTATGTGCTCAAACACACAACTTTTGTGACTTTTCAAACTTTGAAGCTCGATAACTTCGGCAAATGAGTACCAAAATTGTTAAACAAAGTGTCAAAGTAATCAGCTCGACGAGATTTTGAAGATGTCACAACACATCATGATTGCATCTTGATGAATTTCCAAGACAAATAGTACCATATGTGCTCAAACACACAACATTTGTGACTTTTCAAACTTTGAAGCTCGATAACTTCGGCAAATGAGTACCAAATTTGTTAAACAAAGTGTCAAATTAATCAGCTAGACGAGATTTTGAAGATGTCACAACACATCATGATTGCATCTTGATGAATTTCCAAGACAAATAGTACTTTATGTGCTCAAACACACAACATTTGTGACTTTTCAAACTTTGAAGCTCGATAACTTCGGCAAATGAGTACCAAAATTGTTAAACAAAGTGTCAAAGTAATCAGCTCGACGAGATTTTGAAGATGTCACAACACATCATGATTGCATCTTGATGAATTTCCAAGACAAATAGTACTTTATGTGCTCAAACACACAACTTTTGTGACTTTTCAAACTTTGAAGCTCGATAACTTCGGCAAATGAGTACCAAAATTGTTAAACAAAGTGTCAAATTAATCAGCTCGACAAGATTTTGAAGATGTCACAACACATCATGATTGCATCTTGATGAATTTCCAAGACAAATAGTACTTTATGTGCTCAAACACACAACTTTTGTGACTTTTCAAACTTTGAAGCTCGATAACTTCGGCAAATGAGTACCAAAATTGTTAAACAAAGTGTCAAATTAATCATCTCGACGAGATTTTGAAGATGTCACAACACATCATGATTGCATCTTGATGAATTTCCAAGACAAATAGTACTTTATGTGCTCAAACACACAACTTTTTTGACTTTTCAATCTTTGAAGCTCGATAACTTCGGCAAATGAGGACCAAATTTGTTAAACAAAGTGTCACATTAATCAGCTCAACGAGATTTTGAAGATGTCACAACACATCATGATTGCATCTTGATGAATTTCCAAGACAAATAGTACTTTATGTGCTCAAACACACAACTTTTTTGACTTTTCAATCTTTGAAGCTCGATAACTTCGGCAAATGAGGACCAAATTTGTTAAACAAAGTGTCACATTAATCAGCTCAACGAGATTTTGAAGATGTCACAACACATCATGATTGCATCTTGATGAATTTCCAAGACAAATAGTACTTTATGTGCTCAAACACACAACTTTTTTGACTTTTCAAACTTTGAAGCTCGATAACTTCGGCAAATGAGGACCAAATTTGTTAAACAAAGTGTCACATTAATCAGCTCAACGAGATTTTGAAGATGTCACAACACATCATGATTGCATCTTGATGAATTTCCAAGACAAATAGTACTTTATGTGCTCAAACACACAACTTTTTTGACTTTTCAATCTTTGAAGCTCGATAACTTCGGCAAATGAGGACCAAATTTGTAAAACAAAGTGTCACATTAATCAGCTCAACGAGATTTTGAAGATGTCACAACACATCATGATTGCATCTTGATGAATTTCCAAGACAAATAGTACTTTATGTGCTCAAACACACAACATTTGTGACTTTTCAAACTTTGAAGCTCGATAACTTCGGCAAATGAGTACCAAAATTGTTAAACAAAGTGTCAAATTAATCAGCTCGACGAGATTTTGAAGATGTCACAACACATCATGATTGCATCTTGATGAATTTCCAAGACAAATAGTACTTTATGTGGTCAAACACACAACTTTTTTGACTTTTCAAACTTTGAAGCTCGATAACTTCGGCAAATGAAGACCAAATTTGTTAAACAAAGTGTCAAATTAATCAGCTCGACGAGATTTTGAAGATGTCACAACAACTCATTATTGCATCTTGTTGAATTTCCAAGTAAAAAAGTACTTTCGGTGCTCAAACACACAAATTTTGTGACTTTTCAAACTTTGAAGCTCGATAACTTCGGCAAATAAGGAACAAATTTCTTAAACAAAGTGTCAAATTAATCAGCTCGACGAGATCTTTAGGATGACACAACAACTCATTATTGCATCTTGTTGAATTTCCAAGTAAAAAAGTACTTTCGGTGCTCAAACACACAAATTTTGTGACTTTTCAAACTTTGAAGCTCGATAACTTCGGCAAATGAGTACCAAAATTGTTAAACAAAGTGTCAAATTAATCAGCTCGACAAGATTTTGAAGATGTCACAACACATCATGATTGCATCTTGATGAATTTCCAAGACAAATAGTACTTTATGTGCTCAAACACACAACTTTTGTGACTTTTCAAACTTTGAAGCTCGATAACTTCGGCAAATGAGTACCAAAATTGTTAAACAAAGTGTCAAATTAATCAGCTCGACGAGATTTTGAAGATGTCACAACACATCATGATTGCATCTTGATGAATTTCCAAGACAAATAGTACTTTATGTGCTCAAACACACAACTTTTGTGGCTTTTCAAACTTTGAAGCTCGATAACTTCGGCAAATAAGGAACAAATTTGTTAAACAAAGTGTCAAATTAATCAGCTCGACGAGATCTTTAGGATGACACAACAACTCATTATTGCATCTTGTTGAATTTCCAAGTAAAAAAGTACTTTCGGTGCTCAAACACACAAATTTTGTGACTTTTCAAACTTTGAAGCTCGATAACTTCGGCAAATGAGTACCAAAATTGTTAAACAAAGTGTCAAATTAATCAGCTCGACAAGATTTTGAAGATGTCACAACACATCATGATTGCATCTTGATGAATTTCCAAGACAAATAGTACTTTATGTGCTCAAACACACAACTTTTGTGACTTTTCAAACTTTGAAGCTCGATAACTTCGGCAAATGAGTACCAAAATTGTTAAACAAAGTGTCAAATTAATCAGCTCGACGAGATTTTGAAGATGTCACAACACATCATGATTGCATCTTGATGAATTTCCAAGACAAATAGTACTTTATGTGCTCAAACACACAACTTTTTTGACTTTTCAAACTTTGAAGCTCGATAACTTCGGCAAATGAGTACCAAAATTGTTAAACAAAGTGTCAAATTAATCAGCTCGACAAGATTTTGAAGATGTCACAACACATCATGATTGCATCTTGATGAATTTCCAAGACAAATAGTACTTTATGTGCTCAAACACACAACTTTTGTGACTTTTCAAACTTTGAAGCTCGATAACTTCGGCAAATGAGTACCAAAATTGTTAAACAAAGTGTCAAATTAATCAGCTCGACGAGATTTTGAAGATGTCACAACACATCATGATTGCATCTTGATGAATTTCCAAGACAAATAGTACTTTATGTGCTCAAACACACAACTTTTTTGACTTTTCAAACTTTGAAGCTCGATAACTTCGGCAAATGAGTACCAAAATTGTTAAACAAAGTGTCAAATTAATCAGCTCGACGAGATTTTGAAGATGTCACAACACATCATGATTGCATCTTGATGAATTTCCAAGACAAATAGTACTTTATGTGCTCAAACACACAACTTTTGTGACTTTTCAAATTTTGAAGCTCGATAACTTCGGCAAATGAGTACCAAAATTGTTAAACAAAGTGTCAAATTAATCAGCTCGACAAGATTTTGAAGATGTCACAACACATCATGATTGCATCTTGATGAATTTCCAAGACAAATAGTACTTTATGTGCTCAAACACACAACTTTTTTGACTTTTCAAATTTTGAAGCTCGATAACTTCGGCAAATGAGTACCAAAATTGTTAAACAAAGTGTCAAATTAATCAGCTCGACAAGATTTTGAAGATGTCACAACACACCATGATTGCATCTTGATGAATTTCCAAGACAAATAGTACTTTATGTGCTCAAACACACAACTTTTGTGACTTTTCAAATTTTGAAGCTCGATAACTTCGGCAAATGAGTACCAAAATTGTTAAACAAAGTGTCAAATTAATCAGCTCGACAAGATTTTGAAGATGTCACAACACACCATGATTGCATCTTGATGAATTTCCAAGACAAATAGTACTTTATGTGCTCAAACACACAACATTTGTGATTTTTCAAACTTTGAAGCTCGATAACTTCGGCAAATGAGGACCAAATATGTTAAACAAAGTGTCAAATTAATCAGCTCGACGCGATTTTGAAGATGTCACAACACATCATGATTGCATCTTGATGAATTTCCAAGACAAATAGTACTTTATGTGCTCAAACACACAACTTTTGTGACTTTTCAAATTTTGAAGCTCGATAACTTCGGCAAATGAGTTCCAAAATTGTTAAACAAAGTGTCAAATTAATCAGCTCGACAAGATTTTGAAGATGTCACAACACATCATGATTGCATCTTGATGAATTTCCAAGACAAATAGTACTTTATGTGCTCAAACACACAACTTTTGTGACTTTTCAAACTTTGAAGCTCGATAACTTCGGCAAATGAGTACCAAAATTGTTAAACAAAGTGTCAAATTAATCAGCTCGACGAGATTTTGAAGATGTCACAACACATCATGATTGCATCTTGATGAATTTCCAAGACAAATAGTACTTTATGTGCTCAAACACACAACTTTTTTGACTTTTCAAACTTTGAAGCTCGATAACTTCGGCAAATGAGTACCAAAATTGTTAAACAAAGTGTCAAATTAATCATCTCGACGAGATTTTGAAGATGTCACAACACATCATGATTGCATCTTGATGAATTTCCAAGACAAATAGTACTTTATGTTTCAAACACACAACTTTTTTGACTTTTCAATCTTTGAAGCTCGATAACTTCGGCAAATGAGGACCAAATTTGTTAAACAAAGTGTCACATTAATCAGCTCAACGAGATTTTGAAGATGTCACAACACATCATGATTGCATCTTGATGAATTTCCAAGACAAATAGTACTTTATGTGCTCAAACACACAACTTTTTTGACTTTTCAATCTTTGAAGCTCGATAACTTCGGCAAATGAGGACCAAATTTGTTAAACAAAGTGTCACATTAATCAGCTCAACGAGATTTTGAAGATGTCACAACACATCATGATTGCATCTTGATGAATTTCCAAGACAAATAGTACTTTATGTGCTCAAACACACAACTTTTGTGACTTTTCAAACTTTGAAGCTCGATAACTTCGGCAAATGAGTACCAAAATTGTTAAACAAAGTGTCAAATTAATCAGCTCGACGAGATTTTGAAGATGTCACAACACATCATGATTGCATCTTGATGAATTTCCAAGACAAATAGTACTTTATGTGCTCAAACACACAACTTTTTTGACTTTTCAAACTTTGAAGCTCGATAACTTCGGCAAATGAGTACCAAAATTGTTAAACAAAGTGTCAAATTAATCAGCTCGACAAGATTTTGAAGATGTCACAACACATCATGATTGCATCTTGATGAATTTCCAAGACAAATAGTACTTTATGTGCTCAAACACACAACTTTTGTGACTTTTCAAACTTTGAAGCTCGATAACTTCGGCAAATGAGTACCAAAATTGTTAAACAAAGTGTCAAATTAATCAGCTCGACGAGATTTTGAAGATGTCACAACACATCATGATTGCATCTTGATGAATTTCCAAGACAAATAGTACTTTATGTGCTCAAACACACAACTTTTTTGACTTTTCAAACTTTGAAGCTCGATAACTTCGGCAAATGAGTACCAAAATTGTTAAACAAAGTGTCAAATTAATCAGCTCGACGAGATTTTGAAGATGTCACAACACATCATGATTGCATCTTGATGAATTTCCAAGACAAATAGTACTTTATGTGCTCAAACACACAACTTTTGTGACTTTTCAAATTTTGAAGCTCGATAACTTCGGCAAATGAGTACCAAAATTGTTAAACAAAGTGTCAAATTAATCAGCTCGACAAGATTTTGAAGATGTCACAACACATCATGATTGCATCTTGATGAATTTCCAAGACAAATAGTACTTTATGTGCTCAAACACACAACTTTTTTGACTTTTCAAATTTTGAAGCTCGATAACTTCGGCAAATGAGTACCAAAATTGTTAAACAAAGTGTCAAATTAATCAGCTCGACAAGATTTTGAAGATGTCACAACACACCATGATTGCATCTTGATGAATTTCCAAGACAAATAGTACTTTATGTGCTCAAACACACAACTTTTGTGACTTTTCAAATTTTGAAGCTCGATAACTTCGGCAAATGAGTACCAAAATTGTTAAACAAAGTGTCAAATTAATCAGCTCGACAAGATTTTGAAGATGTCACAACACACCATGATTGCATCTTGATGAATTTCCAAGACAAATAGTACTTTATGTGCTCAAACACACAACATTTGTGATTTTTCAAACTTTGAAGCTCGATAACTTCGGCAAATGAGGACCAAATATGTTAAACAAAGTGTCAAATTAATCAGCTCGACGCGATTTTGAAGATGTCACAACACATCATGATTGCATCTTGATGAATTTCCAAGACAAATAGTACTTTATGTGCTCAAACACACAACTTTTGTGACTTTTCAAATTTTGAAGCTCGATAACTTCGGCAAATGAGTTCCAAAATTGTTAAACAAAGTGTCAAATTAATCAGCTCGACAAGATTTTGAAGATGTCACAACACATCATGATTGCATCTTGATGAATTTCCAAGACAAATAGTACTTTATGTGCTCAAACACACAACTTTTGTGACTTTTCAAACTTTGAAGCTCGATAACTTCGGCAAATGAGTACCAAAATTGTTAAACAAAGTGTCAAATTAATCAGCTCGACGAGATTTTGAAGATGTCACAACACATCATGATTGCATCTTGATGAATTTCCAAGACAAATAGTACTTTATGTGCTCAAACACACAACTTTTTTGACTTTTCAAACTTTGAAGCTCGATAACTTCGGCAAATGAGTACCAAAATTGTTAAACAAAGTGTCAAATTAATCATCTCGACGAGATTTTGAAGATGTCACAACACATCATGATTGCATCTTGATGAATTTCCAAGACAAATAGTACTTTATGTGCTCAAACACACAACTTTTTTGACTTTTCAATCTTTGAAGCTCGATAACTTCGGCAAATGAGGACCAAATTTGTTAAACAAAGTGTCACATTAATCAGCTCAACGAGATTTTGAAGATGTCACAACACATCATGATTGCATCTTGATGAATTTCCAAGACAAATAGTACTTTATGTGCTCAAACACACAACTTTTTTGACTTTTCAATCTTTGAAGCTCGATAACTTCGGCAAATGAGGACCAAATTTGTTAAACAAAGTGTCACATTAATCAGCTCAACGAGATTTTGAAGATGTCACAACACATCATGATTGCATCTTGATGAATTTCCAAGACAAATAGTACTTTATGTGCTCAAACACACAACTTTTTTGACTTTTCAATCTTTGAAGCTCGATAACTTCGGCAAATGAGGACCAAATTTGTAAAACAAAGTGTCACATTAATCAGCTCAACGAGATTTTGAAGATGTCACAACACATCATGATTGCATCTTGATGAATTTCCAAGACAAATAGTACTTTATGTGCTCAAACACACAACATTTGTGACTTTTCAAACTTTGAAGCTCGATAACTTCGGCAAATGAGTACCAAAATTGTTAAACAAAGTGTCAAATTAATCAGCTCGACGAGATTTTGAAGATGTCACAACACATCATGATTGCATCTTGATGAATTTCCAAGACAAATAGTACTTTATGTGGTGAAACACACAACTTTTTTGACTTTTCAAACTTTGAAGCTCGATAACTTCGGCAAATGAAGACCAAATTTGTTAAACAAAGTGTCAAATTAATCAGCTCGACGAGATTTTGAAGATGTCACAACAACTCATTATTGCATCTTGTTGAATTTCCAAGTAAAAAAGTACTTTCGGTGCTCAAACACACAAATTTTGTGACTTTTCAAACTTTGAAGCTCGATAACTTCGGCAAATAAGGAACAAATTTCTTAAACAAAGTGTCAAATTAATCAGCTCGACGAGATCTTTAGGATGACACAACAACTCATTATTGCATCTTGTTGAATTTCCAAGTAAAAAAGTACTTTCGGTGCTCAAACACACAAATTTTGTGACTTTTCAAACTTTGAAGCTCGATAACTTCGGCAAATGAGTACCAAAATTGTTAAACAAAGTGTCAAATTAATCAGCTCGACAAGATTTTGAAGATGTCACAACACATCATGATTGCATCTTGATGAATTTCCAAGACAAATAGTACTTTATGTGCTCAAACACACAACTTTTGTGACTTTTCAAATTTTGAAGCTCGATAACTTCGGCAAATGAGTACCAAAATTGTTAAACAAAGTGTCAAATTAATCAGCTCGACAAGATTTTGAAGATGTCACAACACACCATGATTGCATCTTGATGAATTTCCAAGACAAATAGTACTTTATGTGCTCAAACACACAACATTTGTGATTTTTCAAACTTTGAAGCTCGATAACTTCGGCAAATGAGGACCAAATATGTTAAACAAAGTGTCAAATTAATCAGCTCGACGCGATTTTGAAGATGTCACAACACATCATGATTGCATCTTGATGAATTTCCAAGACAAATAGTACTTTATGTGCTCAAACACACAACTTTTGTGACTTTTCAAACTTTGAAGCTCGATAACTTCGGCAAATGAGTACCAAAATTGTTAAACAAAGTGTCAAATTAATCAGCTCGACGAGATTTTGAAGATGTCACAACACATCATGATTGCATCTTGATGAATTTCCAAGACAAATAGTACTTTATGTGCTCAAACACACAACTTTTGTGGCTTTTCAAACTTTGAAGCTCGATAACTTCGGCAAATAAGGAACAAATTTGTTAAACAAAGTGTCAAATTAATCAGCTCGACGAGATCTTTAGGATGACACAACAACTCATTATTGCATCTTGTTGAATTTCCAAGTAAAAAAGTACTTTCGGTGCTCAAACACACAAATTTTGTGACTTTTCAAACTTTGAAGCTCGATAACTTCGGCAAATGAGTACCAAAATTGTTAAACAAAGTGTCAAATTAATCAGCTCGACAAGATTTTGAAGATGTCACAACACATCATGATTGCATCTTGATGAATTTCCAAGACAAATAGTACTTTATGTGCTCAAACACACAACTTTTGTGACTTTTCAAACTTTGAAGCTCGATAACTTCGGCAAATGAGTACCAAAATTGTTAAACAAAGTGTCAAATTAATCAGCTCGACGAGATTTTGAAGATGTCACAACACATCATGATTGCATCTTGATGAATTTCCAAGACAAATAGTACTTTATGTGCTCAAACACACAACTTTTTTGACTTTTCAAACTTTGAAGCTCGATAACTTCGGCAAATGAGTACCAAAATTGTTAAACAAAGTGTCAAATTAATCAGCTCGACAAGATTTTGAAGATGTCAAAACACATCATGATTGCATCTTGATGAATTTCCAAGACAAATAGTACTTTATGTGCTCAAACACACAACTTTTGTGACTTTTCAAACTTTGAAGCTCGATAACTTCGGCAAATGAGTACCAAAATTGTTAAACAAAGTGTCAAATTAATCAGCTCGACGAGATTTTGAAGATGTCACAACACATCATGATTGCATCTTGATGAATTTCCAAGACAAATAGTACTTTATGTGCTCAAACACACAACTTTTTTGACTTTTCAAACTTTGAAGCTCGATAACTTCGGCAAATGAGTACCAAAATTGTTAAACAAAGTGTCAAATTAATCATCTCGACGAGATTTTGAAGATGTCACAACACATCATGATTGCATCTTGTCGAATTTCCATGAAAAATAGTACTTTATGTGCTCAAACACACAACTTTTGTGACTTTTCAAACTTTGAAGCTCGATAACTTCGGCAAATGAGTACCAAAATTGTTAAACAAAGTGTCAAATTAATCAGCTCGACGCGATTTTGAAGATGTCACAACACATCATGATTGCATCTTGATGAATTTCCAAGACAAATAGTACTTTATGTGCTCAAACACACAACATTTGTGACTTTTCAAACTTTGAAGCTCGATAACTTCGGCAAATGAGTACCAAAATTGTTAAACAAAGTGTCAAATTAATCAGCTCGACGAGATTTTGAAGATGTCACAACACATCATGATTGCATCTTGATGAATTTCCAAGACAAATAGTACTTTATGTGCTCAAACACACAACTTTTTTGACTTTTCAAACTTTGAAGCTCGATAACTTCGGCAAATGAGTACCAAAATTGTTAAACAAAGTGTCAAATTAATCAGCTCGACGAGATTTTGAAGATGTCACAACACATCATGATTGCATCTTGATGAATTTCCAAGACAAATAGTACTTTATGTGCTCAAACACACAACTTTTTTGACTTTTCAATCTTTGAAGCTCGATAACTTCGGCAAATGAGGACCAAATTTGTTAAACAAAGTGTCACATTAATCAGCTCAACGAGATTTTGAAGATGTCACAACACATCATGTTTGCATCTTGATGAATTTCCAAGACAAATAGTACTTTATGTGCTCAAACACACAACTTTTGTGACTTTTCATACTTTGAAGCTCGATAACTTCGGCAAATAAGGCACAAATTTGTTAAACAAAGTGTCAAATTAATCAGCTCGACGAGATTTTGAAGATGTCACAACACATCATGATTGCATCTTGATGAATTTCCAAGACAAATAGTACTTTATGTGCTCAAACACACAACTTTTTTGACTTTTCAATCTTTGAAGCTCGATAACTTCGGCAAATGAGGACCAAATTTGTAAAACAAAGTGTCACATTAATCAGCTCAACGAGATTTTGAAGATGTCACAACACATCATGATTGCATCTTGATGAATTTCCAAGACAAATAGTACTTTATGTGCTCAAACACACAACATTTGTGACTTTTCAAACTTTGAAGCTCGATAACTTCGGCAAATGAGTACCAAAATTGTTAAACAAAGTGTCAAATTAATCAGCTCGACGAGATTTTGAAGATGTCACAACACATCATGATTGCATCTTGATGAATTTCCAAGACAAATAGTACTTTATGTGGTCAAACACACAACTTTTTTGACTTTTCAAACTTTGAAGCTCGATAACTTCGGCAAATGAAGACCAAATTTGTTAAACAAAGTGTCAAATTAATCAGCTCGACGAGATTTTGAAGATGTCACAACAACTCATTATTGCATCTTGTTGAATTTCCAAGTAAAAAAGTACTTTCGGTGCTCAAACACACAAATTTTGTGACTTTTCAAACTTTGAAGCTCGATAACTTCGGCAAATAAGGAACAAATTTCTTAAACAAAGTGTCAAATTAATCAGCTCGACGAGATCTTTAGGATGACACAACAACTCATTATTGCATCTTGTTGAATTTCCAAGTAAAAAAGTACTTTCGGTGCTCAAACACACAAATTTTGTGACTTTTCAAACTTTGAAGCTCGATAACTTCGGCAAATGAGTACCAAAATTGTTAAACAAAGTGTCAAATTAATCAGCTCGACAAGATTTTGAAGATGTCACAACACATCATGATTGCATCTTGATGAATTTCCAAGACAAATAGTACTTTATGTGCTCAAACACACAACTTTTGTGACTTTTCAAACTTTGAAGCTCGATAACTTCGGCAAATGAGTACCAAAATTGTTAAACAAAGTGTCAAATTAATCAGCTCGACGAGATTTTGAAGATGTCACAACACATCATGATTGCATCTTGATGAATTTCCAAGACAAATAGTACTTTATGTGCTCAAACACACAACTTTTTTGACTTTTCAAACTTTGAAGCTCGATAACTTCGGCAAATGAGTACCAAAATTGTTAAACAAAGTGTCAAATTAATCATCTCGACGAGATTTTGAAGATGTCACAACACATCATGATTGCATCTTGTCGAATTTCCATGAAAAATAGTACTTTATGTGCTCAAACACACAACTTTTGTGACTTTTCAAACTTTGAAGCTCGATAACTTCGGCAAATGAGTACCAAAATTGTTAAACAAAGTGTCAAATTAATCAGCTCGACGCGATTTTGAAGATGTCACAACACATCATGATTGCATCTTGATGAATTTCCAAGACAAATAGTACTTTATGTGCTCAAACACACAACATTTGTGACTTTTCAAACTTTGAAGCTCGATAACTTCGGCAAATGAGTACCAAAATTGTTAAACAAAGTGTCAAATTAATCAGCTCGACGAGATTTTGAAGATGTCACAACACATCATGATTGCATCTTGATGAATTTCCAAGACAAATAGTACTTTATGTGCTCAAACACACAACTTTTTTGACTTTTCAAACTTTGAAGCTCGATAACTTCGGCAAATGAGTACCAAAATTGTTAAACAAAGTGTCAAATTAATCAGCTCGACGAGATTTTGAAGATGTCACAACACATCATGATTGCATCTTGATGAATTTCCAAGACAAATAGTACTTTATGTGCTCAAACACACAACTTTTTTGACTTTTCAATCTTTGAAGCTCGATAACTTCGGCAAATGAGGACCAAATTTGTTAAACAAAGTGTCACATTAATCAGCTCAACGAGATTTTGAAGATGTCACAACACATCATGTTTGCATCTTGATGAATTTCCAAGACAAATAGTACTTTATGTGCTCAAACACACAACTTTTGTGACTTTTCATACTTTGAAGCTCGATAACTTCGGCAAATAAGGCACAAATTTGTTAAACAAAGTGTCAAATTAATCAGCTCGACGAGATTTTGAAGATGTCACAACACATCATGATTGCATCTTGATGAATTTCCAAGACAAATAGTACTTTATGTGCTCAAACACACAACTTTTTTGACTTTTCAAACTTTGAAGCTCGATAACTTCGGCAAATGAGGACCAAATTTGTTAAACAAAGTGTCAAATTAATCAGCTCGACGAGATTTTGAAGATGTCACAACACATCATGATTGCATCTTGATGAATTTCCAAGACAAATAGTACTTTATGTGCTCAAACACACAACTTTTTTGACTTTTCAAACTTTGAAGCTCGATAACTTCGGCAAATGAGGACCAAATTTGTTAAACAAAGTGTCACATTAATCAGCTCAACGAGATTTTGAAGATGTCACAACACATCATGATTGCATCTTGATGAATTTCCAAGACAAATAGTACTTTATGTGCTCAAACACACAACTTTTTTGACTTTTCAATCTTTGAAGCTCGATAACTTCGGCAAATGAGGACCAAATTTGTTAAACAAAGTGTCACATTAATCAGCTCAACGAGATTTTGAAGATGTCACAACACATCATGATTGCATCTTGATGAATTTCCAAGACAAATAGTACTTTATGTGCTCAAACACACAACTTTTTTGACTTTTCAATCTTTGAAGCTCGATAACTTCGGCAAATGAGGACCAAATTTGTAAAACAAAGTGTCACATTAATCAGCTCAACGAGATTTTGAAGATGTCACAACACATCATGATTGCATCTTGATGAATTTCCAAGACAAATAGTACTTTATGTGCTCAAACACACAACATTTGTGACTTTTCAAACTTTGAAGCTCGATAACTTCGGCAAATGAGTACCAAAATTGTTAAACAAAGTGTCAAATTAATCAGCTCGACGAGATTTTGAAGATGTCACAACACATCATGATTGCATCTTGATGAATTTCCAAGACAAATAGTACTTTATGTGCTCAAACACACAACTTTTTTGACTTTTCAAACTTTGAAGCTCGATAACTTCGGCAAATGAAGACCAAATTTGTTAAACAAAGTGTCAAATTAATCAGCTCGACGAGATTTTGAAGATGTCACAACACATCATGATTGCATCTTGATGAATTTCCAAGACAAATAGCACTTTATGTGCTCAAACACACAACATTTGTGACTTTTCAAACTTTGAAGCTCGATAACTTCGGCAAATGAGTACCAAAATTGTTAAACAAAGTGTCAAATTAATCAGCTCGACGAGATCTTTAGGATGACACAACAACTCATTATTGCATCTTGTTGAATTTCCAAGTAAAAAAGTACTTTCGGTGCTCAAACACACAAATTTTGTGACTTTTCAAACTTTGAAGCTCGATAACTTCGGCAAATGAGTACCAAAATTGTTAAACAAAATGTCAAATTAATCAGCTCGACAAGATTTTGAAGATGTCACAACACATCATGATTGCATCTTGATGAATTTCCAAGACAAATAGTACTTTATGTGCTCAAACACACAACTTTTGTGACTTTTCAAACTTTGAAGCTCGATAACTTCGGCAAATGAGTACCAAAATTGTTAAACAAAGTGTCAAATTAATCAGCTCGACGAGATTTTGAAGATGTCACAACACATCATGATTGCATCTTGATGAATTTCCAAGACAAATAGTACTTTATGTGCTCAAACACACAACTTTTTTGACTTTTCAAACTTTGAAGCTCGATAACTTCGGCAAATGAGTACCAAAATTGTTAAACAAAGTGTCAAATTAATCATCTCGACGAGATTTTGAAGATGTCACAACACATCATGATTGCATCTTGTCGAATTTCCATGAAAAATAGTACTTTATGTGCTCAAACACACAACTTTTGTGACTTTTCAAACTTTGAAGCTCGATAACTTCGGCAAATGAGTACCAAAATTGTTAAACAAAGTGTCAAATTAATCAGCTCGACGAGATTTTGAAGATGTCACAACACATCATGATTGCATCTTGATGAATTTCCAAGACAAATAGTACTTTATGTGCTCAAACACACAACTTTTTTGACTTTTCAATCTTTGAAGCTCGATAACTTCGGCAAATGAGGACCAAATTTGTTAAACAAAGTGTCACATTAATCAGCTCAACGAGATTTTGAAGATGTCACAACACATCATGATTGCATCTTGATGAATTTCCAAGACAAATAGTACTTTATGTGCTCAAACACACAACTTTTTTGACTTTTCAATCTTTGAAGCTCGATAACTTCGGCAAATGAGGACCAAATTTGTTAAACAAAGTGTCACATTAATCAGCTCAACGAGATTTTGAAGATGTCACAACACATCATGATTGCATCTTGATGAATTTCCAAGACAAATAGTACTTTATGTGCTCAAACACACAACTTTTTTGACTTTTCAATCTTTGAAGCTCGATAACTTCGGCAAATGAGGACCAAATTTGTAAAACAAAGTGTCACATTAATCAGCTCAACGAGATTTTGAAGATGTCACAACACATCATGATTGCATCTTGATGAATTTCCAAGACAAATAGTACTTTATGTGCTCAAACACACAACATTTGTGACTTTTCAAACTTTGAAGCTCGATAACTTCGGCAAATGAGTACCAAAATTGTTAAACAAAGTGTCAAATTAATCAGCTCGACGAGATTTTGAAGATGTCACAACACATCATGATTGCATCTTGATGAATTTCCAAGACAAATAGTACTTTATGTGCTCAAACACACAACTTTTTTGACTTTTCAAACTTTGAAGCTCGATAACTTCGGCAAATGAAGACCAAATTTGTTAAACAAAGTGTCAAATTAATCAGCTCGACGAGATTTTGAAGATGTCACAACACATCATGATTGCATCTTGATGAATTTCCAAGACAAATAGCACTTTATGTGCTCAAACACACAACATTTGTGACTTTTCAAACTTTGAAGCTCGATAACTTCGGCAAATGAGTACCAAAATTGTTAAACAAAGTGTCAAATTAATCAGCTCGACGAGATCTTTAGGATGACACAACAACTCATTATTGCATCTTGTTGAATTTCCAAGTAAAAAAGTACTTTCGGTGCTCAAACACACAAATTTTGTGACTTTTCAAACTTTGAAGCTCGATAACTTCGGCAAATGAGTACCAAAATTGTTAAACAAAGTGTCAAATTAATCAGCTCAACGAGATTTTGAAGATGTCACAACACATCATGATTGCATCTTGATGAATTTCCAAGACAAATAGTACTTTATGTGCTCAAACACACAACTTTTGTGACTTTTCAAACTTTGAAGCTCGATAAATTCGGCAAATGAGGACCAAATTTGTTAAACAAAGTGTCAAATTAATCAGCTCGACGAGATCTTTAAAATGACACAAACATCATGATTGCATAATGTTGAATTTCCAAGACAAATAGTACTTTATGTGCTCAAACACACAACTTTTGTGACTTTTCAAACTTTGAAGCTCGATAACTTCGGCAAATGAGTACCAAAATTGTTAAACAAAGTGTCAAATTAATCAGCTCGACGAGATTTTGAAGATGTCACAACACATCATGATTGCATCTTGTCGAATTTCCATGAAAAATAGTACTTTATGTGCTCAAACACACAACTTTTGTGACTTTTCAAACTTTGAAGCTCGATAACTTCGGCAAATGAGTACCAAAATTGTTAAACAAAGTGTCAAATTAATCAGCTCAACGAGATTTTGAAGATGTCACAACACATCATGATTGCATCTTGATGAATTTCCAAGACAAATAGTACTTTATGTGCTCAAACACACAACTTTTGTGACTTTTCAAACTTTGAAGCTCGATAAATTCGGCAAATGAGGACCAAATTTGTTAAACAAAGTGTCAAATTAATCAGCTCGACGAGATCTTTAAAATGACACAAACATCATGATTGCATAATGTTGAATTTCCAAGACAAATAGTACTTTATGTGCTCAAACACACAATTTTTGTGACTTTTCAAACTTTGAAGCTCGATAACTTCGGCAAATGAGTACCAAATTTGTTAAACAAAGTGTCAAATTAATCAGCTCGACGAGATTTTGAAGATGTCACAACACATCATGATTGCATCTTGTCGAATTTCCATGAAAAATAGTACTTTATGTGCTCAAACACACAACTTTTGTGACTTTTCAAACTTTGAAGCTCGATAACTTCGGCAAATGAGTACCAAATTTGTTAAACAAAGTGTCAAATTAATCAGCTCGACGAGATTTTGAAGATGTCACAACACATCATGATTGCATCTTGATGAATTTCCAAGACAAATAGTACTTTATGTGCTCAAACACACAACATTTGTGACTTTTCAAACATTGAAGCTCGATAACTTCGGCAAATGAGTACCAAAATTGTTAAACAAAGTGTCAAATTAATCAGCTCGACGAGATTTTGAAGATGTCACAACACATCATGATTGCATCTTGATGAATTTCCAAGACAAATAGTACTTTATGTGCTCAAACACACAACTTTTTTGACTTTTCAATCTTTGAAGCTCGATAACTTCGGCAAATGAAGACCAAATTTGTTAAACAAAGTGTCAAATTAATCAGCTCGACGAGATTTTGAAGATGTCACAACACATCATGATTGCATCTTGTCGAATTTCCATGAAAAATAGTACTTTATGTGCTCAAACACACAACTTTTGTGACTTTTCAAACTTTGAAGCTCGATAACTTCGGCAAATGAGTACCAAATTTGTTAAACAAAGTGTCAAATTAATCAGCTCGACGAGATTTTGAAGATGTCACAACACATCATGATTGCATCTTGATGAATTTCCAAGACAAATAGTACTTTATGTGCTCAAACACACAACTTTTTTGACTTTTCAATCTTTGAAGCTCGATAACTTCGGCAAATGAAGACTAAATTTGTTAAACAAAGTGTCAAATTAATCAGCTCGACGAGATTTTGAAGATGTCACAACACATCATGATTGCATCTTGTCGAATTTCCATGAAAAATAGTACTTTATGTGCTCAAACACACAACTTTTGTGACTTTTCAAACTTTGAAGCTCGATAACTTCGGCAAATGAGTACCAAATTTGTTAAACAAAGTGTCAAATTAATCAGCTCGACGAGATTTTGAAGATGTCACAACACATCATGATTGCATCTTGATGAATTTCCAAGACAAATAGTACTTTATGTGCTCAAACACACAACATTTGTGACTTTTCAAACATTGAAGCTCGATAACTTCGGCAAATGAGGACCAAATATGTTAAACAAAGTGTCAAATTAATCAGCTCGACGAGATTTTGAAGATGTTACAACACTTCATGATTGCATCTTGATGAATTTCCAAGACAAATAGTAGTTTATGTGCTCAAACACACAACTTTTGTGACTTTTCAAACTTTGAAGCTCGATAACTTCGGCAAATGAGTACCAAATTTGTTAAACAAAGTGTCAAATTAATCAGCTCGACGAGATTTTGAAGATGTCACAACACATCATGATTGCATCTTGATGAATTTCCAAGACAAATAGTACTTTATGTGCTCAAACACACAACATTTGTGACTTTTCAAACATTGAAGCTCGATAACTTCGGCAAATGAGTACCAAAATTGTTAAACAAAGTGTCAAATTAATCAGCTCGACGAGATTTTGAAGATGTCACAACACATCATGATTGCATCTTGTCGAATTTCCATGAAAAATAGTACTTTATGTGCTCAAACACACAACTTTTGTGACTTTTCAAACTTTGAAGCTCGATAACTTCGGCAAATGAGTACCAAAATTGTTAAACAAAGTGTCAAATTAATCAGCTCAACGAGATTTTGAAGATGTCACAACACATCATGATTGCATCTTGATGAATTTCCAAGACAAATAGTACTTTATGTGCTCAAACACACAACTTTTGTGACTTTTCAAACTTTGAAGCTCGATAAATTCGGCAAATGAGGACCAAATTTGTTAAACAAAGTGTCAAATTAATCAGCTCGACGAGATTTTGAAGATGTCACAACACATCATGATTGCATCTTGTCGAATTTCCATGAAAAATAGTACTTTATGTGCTCAAACACACAATTTTTGTGACTTTTCAAACTTTGAAGCTCGATAACTTCGGCAAATGAGTACCAAATTTGTTAAACAAAGTGTCAAATTAATCAGCTCGACGAGATTTTGAAGATGTCACAACACATCATGATTGCATCTTGTCGAATTTCCATGAAAAATAGTACTTTATGTGCTCAAACACACAACTTTTGTGACTTTTCAAACTTTGAAGCTCGATAACTTCGGCAAATGAGTACCAAAATTGTTAAACAAAGTGTCAAATTAATCAGCTCGACGAGATTTTGAAGATGTCACAACACTTCATGATTGCATCTTGATGAATTTCCAAGACAAATAGTACTTTATGTGCTCAAACACACAACATTTGTGACTTTTCACACTTTGAAGCTCGATAACTTCGGCAAATGAAGACCAAATTTGTTAAACAAAGTGTCACATTAATCAGCTCGACGAGATTTTGAAGATGTCACAACACTTCATGATTGCATCTTGATGAATTTCCAAGACAAATAGTAGTTTATGTGCTCAAACACACAACATTTGTGACTTTTCAAACTTTGAAGCTCGATAACTTCGGCAAATGAAGACCAAATTTGTTAAACAAAGTGTCACATTAATCAGCTCGACGAGATTTTGAAGATGTCACAACACTTCATGATTGCATCTTGATGAATTTCCAAGACAAATAGTAGTTTATGTGCTCAAACACACAACATTTGTGACTTTTCACACTTTGAAGCTCGATAACTTCGGCAAATGAAGACCAAATTTGTTAAACAAAGTGTCACATTAATCAGCTCGACGAGATTTTGAAGATGTCACAACACTTCATGATTGCATCTTGATGAATTTCCAAGACAAATAGTAGTTTATGTGCTCAAACACACAACATTTGTGACTTTTCAAACTTTGAAGCTCGATAACTTCGGCAAATGAAGACCAAATTTGTTAAACAAAGTGTCACATTAATCAGCTCGACGAGATTTTGAAGATGTCACAACACTTCATGATTGCATCTTGATGAATTTCCAAGACAAATAGTAGTTTATGTGCTCAAACACACAACATTTGTGACTTTTCACACTTTGAAGCTCGATAACTTCGGCAAATGAAGACCAAATTTGTTAAACAAAGTGTCACATTAATCAGCTCGACGAGATTTTGAAGATGTCACAACACTTCATGATTGCATCTTGATGAATTTCCAAGACAAATAGTAGTTTATGTGCTCAAACACACAACATTTGTGACTTTTCACACTTTGAAGCTCGATAACTTCGGCAAATGAAGACCAAATTTGTTAAACAAAGTGTCACATTAATCAGCTCGACGAGATTTTGAAGATGTCACAACACTTCATGATTGCATCTTGATGAATTTCCAAGACAAATAGTAGTTTATGTGCTCAAACACACAACATTTGTGACTTTTCACACTTTGAAGCTCGATAACTTCGGCAAATGAAGACCAAATTTGTTAAACAAAGTGTCACATTAATCAGCTCGACGAGATTTTGAAGATGTCACAACACTTCATGATTGCATCTTGATGAATTTCCAAGACAAATAGTAGTTTATGTGCTCAAACACACAACATTTGTGACTTTTCAAACTTTGAAGCTCGATAACTTCGGCAAATGAAGACCAAATTTGTTAAACAAAGTGTCACATTAATCAGCTCGACGAGATTTTGAAGATGTCACAACACTTCATGATTGCATCTTGATGAATTTCCAAGACAAATAGTAGTTTATGTGCTCAAACACACAACATTTGTGACTTTTCACACTTTGAAGCTCGATAACTTCGGCAAATGAAGACCAAATTTGTTAAACAAAGTGTCACATTAATCAGCTCGACGAGATTTTGAAGATGTCACAACACTTCATGATTGCATCTTGATGAATTTCCAAGACAAATAGTACTTTATGTGCTCAAACACACAACTTTTGTGACTTTTCAAACTTTGAAGCTCGATAACTTCGGCAAATAAGGCACAAATTTGTTAAACAAAGTGTCAAATTAATCAGCTCGACGAGATTTTGAAGAAGTCACAACACATCATGATTGCATCTTGATGAATTTCCAAGACAAATAGTACTTTATGTGCTCAAACACACAACTTTTGTGACTTTTCAAACTTTGAAGCTCGATAACTTCGGCAAATGAAGACCAAATTTGTTAAACAAAGTGTCACATTAATCAGCTCGACGAGATTTTGAAGATGTCACAACACATCATGATTGCATCTTGATGAATTTCCAAGACAAATAGTACTTTATGTGCTCAAACACACAACTTTTGTGACTTTTCAAACTTTGAAGCTCGATAACTTCGGCAAATGAGGACCAAATATGTTAAACAAAGTGTCAAATTAATCAGCTCGACGAGATTTTGAAGTTGTCACAACACATCATGATTGCATCTTGATGAATTTCCAAGACAAATAGTACTTTATGTGCTCAAACACACAACTTTTTTGACTTTTCAATCTTTGAAGCTCGATAACTTCGGCAAATGAGGACCAAATATGTTAAACAAAGTGTCAAATTAATCAGCTCGACGAGATTTTGAAGTTGTCACAACACATCATGATTGCATCTTGATGAATTTCCAAGACAAATAGTACTTTATGTGCTCAAACACACAACTTTTTTGACTTTTCAATCTTTGAAGCTCGATAACTTCGGCAAATGAGGACCAAATATGTTAAACAAAGTGTCAAATTAATCAGCTCGACGAGATTTTGAAGTTGTCACAACACATCATGATTGCATCTTGATGAATTTCCAAGACAAATAGTACTTTATGTGCTCAAACACACAACTTTTGTGACTTTTCAAACTTTGAAGCTCGATAACTTCGGCAAATGAAGACCAAATTTGTTAAACAAAGTGTCACATTAATCAGCTCGACGAGATTTTGAAGATGTCACAACACATCATGATTGCATCTTGATGAATTTCCAAGACAAATAGTACTTTATGTGCTCAAACACACAACTTTTTTGACTTTTCAATCTTTGAAGCTCGATAACTTCGGCAAATGAGGACCAAATATGTTAAACAAAGTGTCAAATTAATCAGCTCGACGAGATTTTGAAGTTGTCACAACACATCATGATTGCATCTTGATGAATTTCCAAGACAAATAGTACTTTATGTGCTCAAACACACAACTTTTTTGACTTTTCAATCTTTGAAGCTCGATAACTTCGGCAAATGAGGACCAAATATGTTAAACAAAGTGTCAAATTAATCAGCTCGACGAGATTTTGAAGATGTCACAACACATCATGATTGCATCTTGATGAATTTCCAAGACAAATAGTACTTTATGTGCTCAAACACACAACTTTTTTGACTTTTCAATCTTTGAAGCTCGATAACTTCGGCAAATGAGTACCAAAATTGTTAAACAAAGTGTCAAATTAATCAGCTCGACGAGATTTTGAAGATGTCACAACACTTCATGATTGCATCTTGATGAATTTCCAAGACAAATAGTACTTTATGTGCTCAAACACACAACTTTTGTGACTTTTCAAACTTTGAAGCTCGATAACTTCGGCAAATAAGGCACAAATTTGTTAAACAAAGTGTCAAATTAATCAGCTCGACGAGATTTTGAAGAAGTCACAACACATCATGATTGCATCTTGATGAATTTCCAAGACAAATAGTACTTTATGTGCTCAAACACACAACTTTTGTGACTTTTCAAACTTTGAAGCTCGATAACTTCGGCAAATGAGTACCAAAATTGTTAAACAAAGTGTCAAATTAATCAGCTCAACGAGATTTTGAAGATGTCACAACACATCATGATTGCATCTTGATGAATTTCCAAGACAAATAGTACTTTATGTGCTCAAACACACAACTTTTGTGACTTTTCAAACTTTGAAGCTCGATAAATTCGGCAAATGAGGACCAAATTTGTTAAACAAAGTGTCAAATTAATCAGCTCGACGAGATTTTGAAGATGTCACAACACATCATGATTGCATCTTGATGAATTTCCAAGACAAATAGCACTTTATGTGCTCAAACACACAACTTTTGTGGCTTTTCAAACTTTGAAGCTCGATAACTTCGGCAAATAAGGAACAAATTTGTTAAACAAAGTGTCACATTAATCAGCTCAACGAGATTTTGAAGATGTCACAACACATCATGATTGCATCTTGATGAATTTCCAAGACAAATAGTACTTTATGTGCTCAAACACACAACTTTTTTGACTTTTCAATCTTTGAAGCTCGATAACTTCGGCAAATGAGGACCAAATTTGTAAAACAAAGTGTCACATTAATCAGCTCAACGAGATTTTGAAGATGTCACAACACATCATGATTGCATCTTGATGAATTTCCAAGACAAATAGTACTTTATGTGCTCAAACACACAACTTTTTTGACTTTTCAAACTTTGAAGCTCGATAACTTCGGCAAATGAAGACCAAATTTGTTAAACAAAGTGTCAAATTAATCAGCTCGACGAGATTTTGAAGATGTCACAACACATCATGATTGCATCTTGATGAATTTCCAAGACAAATAGCACTTTATGTGCTCAAACACACAACTTTTGTGGCTTTTCAAACTTTGAAGCTCGATAACTTCGGCAAATAAGGAACAAATTTGTTAAACAAAGTGTCAAATTAATCAGCTCGACGAGATCTTTAGGATGACACAACAACTCATTATTGCATCTTGTTGAATTTCCAAGTAAAAAAGTACTTTCGGTGCTCAAACACACAAATTTTGTGACTTTTCAAACTTTGAAGCTCGATAACTTCGGCAAATAAGGCACAAATTTGTTAAACAAAGTGTCAAATTAATCAGCTCGACGAGATTTTGAAGAAGTCACAACACATCATGATTGCATCTTGATGAATTTCCAAGACAAATAGTACTTTATGTGCTCAAACACACAACTTTTTTGACTTTTCAATCTTTGAAGCTCGATAACTTCGGCAAATGAGGACCAAATTTGTTAAACAAAGTGTCACATTAATCAGCTCGACGAGATTTTGAAGATGTCACAACACATCATGATTGCATCTTGATGAATTTCCAAGACAAATAGTACTTTATGTGCTCAAACACACAACTTTTTTGACTTTTCAATCTTTGAAGCTCGATAACTTCGGCAAATGAGGACCAAATATGTTAAACAAAGTGTCAAATTAATCAGCTCGACGAGATTTTGAAGATGTCACAACACATCATGATTGCATCTTGATGAATTTCCAAGACAAATAGTACTTTATGTGCTCAAACACACAACTTTTTTGACTTTTCAATCTTTGAAGCTCGATAACTTCGGCAAATGAGTACCAAAATTGTTAAACAAAGTGTCAAATTAATCAGCTCGACGAGATTTTGAAGATGTCACAACACTTCATGATTGCATCTTGATGAATTTCCAAGACAAATAGTACTTTATGTGCTCAAACACACAACTTTTGTGACTTTTCAAACTTTGAAGCTCGATAACTTCGGCAAATAAGGCACAAATTTGTTAAACAAAGTGTCAAATTAATCAGCTCGACGAGATTTTGAAGATGTCACAACACATCATGATTGCATCTTGATGAATTTCCAAGACAAATAGTACTTTATGTGCTCAAACACACAACTTTTTTGACTTTTCAATCTTTGAAGCTCGATAACTTCGGCAAATGAGTACCAAAATTGTTAAACAAAGTGTCAAATTAATCAGCTCGACGAGATTTTGAAGATGTCACAACACATCATGATTGCATCTTGATGAATTTCCAAGACAAATAGTACTTTATGTGCTCAAACACACAACATTTGTGACTTTTCAAACTTTGAAGCTCGATAACTTCGGCAAATGAGGACCAAATATGTTAAACAAAGTGTCAAATTAATCAGCTCGACGAGATTTTGAAGTTGTCACAACACATAATGATTGCATCTTGATGAATTTCCAAGACAAATAGTACTTTATGTGCTCAAACACACAACATTTGTGACTTTTCAAACTTTGAAGCTCGATAACTTCGGCAAATGAGGACCAAATATGTTAAACAAAGTGTCAAATTAATCAGCTCGACGAGATTTTGAAGATGCCACAACACTTCATGATTGCATCTTGATGAATTTCCAAGACAAATAGTACTTTATGTGCTCAAACACACAACTTTTTTGACTTTTCAATCTTTGAAGCTCGATAACTTCGGCAAATGAGGACCAAAATTGTTAAACAAAGTGTCAAATTAATCAGCTCGACGAGATTTTGAAGATGTCACAACACATCATGATTGCATCTTGTCGAATTTCCATGAAAAATAGTACTTTATGTGCTCAAACACACAACATTTGTGACTTTTCAAACTTTGAAGCTCGATAACTTCGGCAAATGAGGACCAAATATGTTAAACAAAGTGTCAAATAAATCAGCTCGACGAGATTTTGAAGATGTCACAACACATCATGATTGCATCTTGTCGAATTTCCATGAAAAATAGTACTTTATGTGCTCAAACACACAACATTTGTGTCTTTTCAAACTTTGAAGCTCGATAACTTCGGCAAATGAGGACCAAATATGTTAAACAAAGTGTCAAATTAATCAGCTCGACGAGATTTTGAAGATGTCACAACACTTCATGATTACATCTTAATGAATTTCCAAGACAAATAGTACTTTATGTGCTCTAACACACAACATTTGTGACTTTTCAAACTTTGAAGCTCGATAACTTCGGCAAATGAGGACCAAATATGTTAAACAAAGTGTCAAATTAATCAGCTCGACGAGATTTTGAAGATGTCACAACACTTCATGATTACATCTTGATGAATTTCCAAGACAAATAGTACTTTATGTGCTCAAACACACAACATTTGTGACTTTTCAAACTTTGAAGCTCGATAACTTCGGCAAATGAGGACCAAATATGTTAAACAAAGTGTCAAATAAATCAGCTCGACGAGATTTTGAAGATGTCACAACACATCATGATTGCATCTTGTCGAATTTCCATGAAAAATAGTACTTTATGTGCTCAAACACACAACATTTGTGTCTTTTCAAACTTTGAAGCTCGATAACTTCGGCAAATGAGGACCAAATATGTTAAACAAAGTGTCAAATTAATCAGCTCGACGAGATTTTGAAGATGTCACAACACTTCATGATTACATCTTGATGAATTTCCAAGACAAATAGTACTTTATGTGCTCAAACACACAACATTTGTGACTTTTCAAACTTTGAAGCTCGATAACTTCGGCAAATGAGGACCAAATATGTTAAACAAAGTGTCAAATTAATCAGCTCGACGAGATTTTGAAGATGTCACAACACTTCATGATTGCATCTTGATGAGTTTCCAAGACAAATAGTACTTTATGTGCTCAAACACACAACATTTGTGACTTTTCAAACTTTGAAGCTCGATAACTTCGGCAAATGAGGACCAAATATGTTAAACAAAGTGTCAAATTAATCAGCTCGACGAGATTTTGAAGATGTCACAACACATCATGATTGCATCTTGATGAATTTCCAAGACAAATAGTACTTTATGTGCTCAAACACACAACTTTTGTGACTTTTCAAACTTTGAAGCTCGATAACTTCGGCAAATAAGGCACAAATTTGTTAAACAAAGTGTCAAATTAATCAGCTCGACGAGATTTTGAAGAAGTCACAACACATCATGATTGCATCTTGATGAATTTCCAAGACAAATAGTACTTTATGTGCTCAAACACACAACTTTTTTGACTTTTCAATCTTTGAAGCTCGATAACTTCGGCAAATGAGGACCAAATTTGTTAAACAAAGTGTCACATTAATCAGCTCGACGAGATTTTGAAGATGTCACAACACATCATGATTGCATCTTGATGAATTTCCAAGACAAATAGTACTTTATGTGCTCAAACACACAACTTTTTTGACTTTTCAATCTTTGAAGCTCGATAACTTCGGCAAATGAGGACCAAATATGTTAAACAAAGTGTCAAATTAATCAGCTCGACGAGATTTTGAAGATGTCACAACACATCATGATTGCATCTTGATGAATTTCCAAGACAAATAGTACTTTATGTGCTCAAACACACAACTTTTTTGACTTTTCAATCTTTGAAGCTCGATAACTTCGGCAAATGAGTACCAAAATTGTTAAACAAAGTGTCAAATTAATCAGCTCGACGAGATTTTGAAGATGTCACAACACTTCATGATTGCATCTTGATGAATTTCCAAGACAAATAGTACTTTATGTGCTCAAACACACAACTTTTGTGACTTTTCAAACTTTGAAGCTCGATAACTTCGGCAAATAAGGCACAAATTTGTTAAACAAAGTGTCAAATTAATCAGCTCGACGAGATTTTGAAGATGTCACAACACATCATGATTGCATCTTGATGAATTTCCAAGACAAATAGTACTTTATGTGCTCAAACACACAACTTTTTTGACTTTTCAATCTTTGAAGCTCGATAACTTCGGCAAATGAGTACCAAAATTGTTAAACAAAGTGTCAAATTAATCAGCTCGACGAGATTTTGAAGATGTCACAACACATCATGATTGCATCTTGATGAATTTCCAAGACAAATAGTACTTTATGTGCTCAAACACACAACTTTTTTGACTTTTCAATCTTTGAAGCTCGATAACTTCGGCAAATGAGGACCAAATATGTTAAACAAAGTGTCAAATTAATCAGCTCGACGAGATTTTGAAGTTGTCACAACACATAATGATTGCATCTTGATGAATTTCCAAGACAAATAGTACTTTATGTGCTCAAACACACAACATTTGTGACTTTTCAAACTTTGAAGCTCGATAACTTCGGCAAATGAGGACCAAATATGTTAAACAAAGTGTCAAATTAATCAGCTCGACGAGATTTTGAAGATGCCACAACACTTCATGATTGCATCTTGATGAATTTCCAAGACAAATAGTACTTTATGTGCTCAAACACACAACTTTTTTGACTTTTCAATCTTTGAAGCTCGATAACTTCGGCAAATGAGGACCAAAATTGTTAAACAAAGTGTCAAATTAATCAGCTCGACGAGATTTTGAAGATGTCACAACACATCATGATTGCATCTTGTCGAATTTCCATGAAAAATAGTACTTTATGTGCTCAAACACACAACATTTGTGACTTTTCAAACTTTGAAGCTCGATAACTTCGGCAAATGAGGACCAAATATGTTAAACAAAGTGTCAAATAAATCAGCTCGACGAGATTTTGAAGATGTCACAACACATCATGATTGCATCTTGTCGAATTTCCATGAAAAATAGTACTTTATGTGCTCAAACACACAACATTTGTGTCTTTTCAAACTTTGAAGCTCGATAACTTCGGCAAATGAGGACCAAATATGTTAAACAAAGTGTCAAATTAATCAGCTCGACGAGATTTTGAAGATGTCACAACACTTCATGATTACATCTTAATGAATTTCCAAGACAAATAGTACTTTATGTGCTCTAACACACAACATTTGTGACTTTTCAAACTTTGAAGCTCGATAACTTCGGCAAATGAGGACCAAATATGTTAAACAAAGTGTCAAATTAATCAGCTCGACGAGATTTTGAAGATGTCACAACACTTCATGATTACATCTTGATGAATTTCCAAGACAAATAGTACTTTATGTGCTCAAACACACAACATTTGTGACTTTTCAAACTTTGAAGCTCGATAACTTCGGCAAATGAGGACCAAATATGTTAAACAAAGTGTCAAATTAATCAGCTCGACGAGATTTTGAAGATGTCACAACACTTCATGATTGCATCTTGATGAGTTTCCAAGACAAATAGTACTTTATGTGCTCAAACACACAACATTTGTGACTTTTCAAACTTTGAAGCTCGATAACTTCGGCAAATGAGGACCAAATATGTTAAACAAAGTGTCAAATTAATCAGCTCGACGAGATTTTGAAGATGTCACAACACATCATGATTGCATCTTGATGAATTTCCAAGACAAATAGTACTTTATGTGCTCAAACACACAACTTTTGTGACTTTTCAAACTTTGAAGCTCGATAACTTCGGCAAATGAGGACCAAATTTGTTAAACAAAGTGTCACATTAATCAGCTCGACGAGATTTTGAAGATGTCACAACACATCATGATTGCATCTTGATGAATTTCCAAGACAAATAGTACTTTATGTGCTCAAACACACAACTTTTTTGACTTTTCAATCTTTGAAGCTCGATAACTTCGGCAAATGAGGACCAAATATGTTAAACAAAGTGTCAAATTAATCAGCTCGACGAGATTTTGAAGTTGTCACAACACATCATGATTGCATCTTGATGAATTTCCAAGACAAATAGTACTTTATGTGCTCAAACACACAACTTTTTTGACTTTTCAATCTTTGAAGCTCGATAACTTCGGCAAATGAGGACCAAATTTGTTAAACAAAGTGTCAAATTAATCAGCTCGACGAGATTTGGAAGATGTCACAACACATCATGATTGCATCTTGATGAATTTCCAAGACAAATAGTACTTTATGTGCTCAAACACACAACTTTTTTGACTTTTCAATCTTTGAAGCTCGATAACTTCGGCAAATGAGGACCAAATTTGTTAAACAAAGTGTCACATTAATCAGCTCGACGAGATTTTGAAGATGTCACAACACATCATGATTGCATCTTGATGAATTTCCAAGACAAATAGTACTTTATGTGCTCAAACACACAACTTTTTTGACTTTTCAATCTTTGAAGCTCGATAACTTCGGCAAATGAGGACCAAATATGTTAAACAAAGTGTCAAATTAATCAGCTCGACGAGATTTTGAAGTTGTCACAACACATCATGATTGCATCTTGATGAATTTCCAAGACAAATAGTACTTTATGTGCTCAAACACACAACTTTTTTGACTTTTCAATCTTTGAAGCTCGATAACTTCGGCAAATGAGGACCAAATATGTTAAACAAAGTGTCACATTAATCAGCTCGACGAGATTTTGAAGATGTCACAACACATCATGATTGCATCTTGATGAATTTCCAAGACAAATAGTACTTTATGTGCTCAAACACACAACTTTTTTGACTTTTCAAACTTTGAAGCTCGATAACTTCGGCAAATGAGGACCAAATATGTTAAACAAAGTGTCAAATTAATCAGCTCGACGAGATTTTGAAGATGCCACAACACTTCATGATTGCATCTTGATGAATTTCCAAGACAAATAGTACTTTATGTGCTCAAACACACAACTTTTTTGACTTTTCAATCTTTGAAGCTCGATAACTTCGGCAAATGAGGACCAAAATTGTTAAACAAAGTGTCAAATTAATCAGCTCGACGAGATTTTGAAGATGTCACAACACATCATGATTGCATCTTGATGAATTTCCAAGACAAATAGTACTTTATGTGCTCAAACACACAACTTTTGTGACTTTTCAAACTTTGAAGCTCGATAACTTCGGCAAATGAAGACCAAATTTGTTAAACAAAGTGTCACATTAATCAGCTCGACGAGATTTTGAAGATGTCACAACACATCATGATTGCATCTTGATGAATTTCCAAGACAAATAGTACTTTATGTGCTCAAACACACAACTTTTGTGACTTTTCAAACTTTGAAGCTCGATAACTTCGGCAAATGAGGACCAAATTTGTTAAACAAAGTGTCACATTAATCAGCTCGACGAGATTTTGAAGATGTCACAACACATCATGATTGCATCTTGATGAATTTCCAAGACAAATAGTACTTTATGTGCTCAAACACACAACTTTTTTGACTTTTCAATCTTTGAAGCTCGATAACTTCGGCAAATGAGGACCAAATATGTTAAACAAAGTGTCAAATTAATCAGCTCGACGAGATTTTGAAGTTGTCACAACACATCATGATTGCATCTTGATGAATTTCCAAGACAAATAGTACTTTATGTGCTCAAACACACAACTTTTTTGACTTTTCAATCTTTGAAGCTCGATAACTTCGGCAAATGAGGACCAAATATGTTAAACAAAGTGTCAAATTAATCAGCTCGACGAGATTTTGAAGATGCCACAACACTTCATGATTGCATCTTGATGAATTTCCAAGACAAATAGTACTTTATGTGCTCAAACACACAACATTTGTGACTTTTCAAACTTTGAAGCTCGATAACTTCGGCAAATGAAGACCAAATTTGTTAAACAAAGTGTCACATTAATCAGCTCGACGAGATTTTGAAGATGTCACAACACATCATGATTGCATCTTGATGAATTTCCAAGACAAATAGTACTTTATGTGCTCAAACACACAACTTTTGTGACTTTTCAAACTTTGAAGCTCGATATCTTCGGCAAATGAGGACCAAATTTGTTAAACAAAGTGTCACATTAATCAGCTCGACGAGATTTTGAAGATGTCACAACACATCATGATTGCATCTTGATGAATTTCCAAGACAAATAGTACTTTATGTGCTCAAACACACAACTTTTTTGACTTTTCAATCTTTGAAGCTCGATAACTTCGGCAAATGAGGACCAAATTTGTTAAACAAAGTGTCACATTAATCAGCTCGACGAGATTTTGAAGATGTCACAACACATCATGATTGCATCTTGATGAATTTCCAAGACAAATAGTACTTTATGTGCTCAAACACACAACTTTTTTGACTTTTCAATCTTTGAAGCTCGATAACTTCGGCAAATGAGGACCAAATATGTTAAACAAAGTGTCAAATTAATCAGCTCGACGAGATTTTGAAGTTGTCACAACACATCATGATTGCATCTTGATGAATTTCCAAGACAAATAGTACTTTATGTGCTCAAACACACAACTTTTTTGACTTTTCAATCTTTGAAGCTCGATAACTTCGGCAAATGAGGACCAAATTTGTTAAACAAAGTGTCACATTAATCAGCTCGACGAGATTTTGAAGATGTCACAACACATCATGATTGCATCTTGATGAATTTCCAAGACAAATAGTACTTTATGTGCTCAAACACACAACATTTGTGACTTTTCAAACTTTGAAGCTCGATAACTTCGGCAAATGAGGACCAAATATGTTAAACAAAGTGTCAAATTAATCAGCTCGACGAGATTTTGAAGATGTCACAACACATCATGATTGCATCTTGATGAATTTCCAAGACAAATAGTACTTTATGTGCTCAAACACACAACATTTGTGACTTTTCAAACTTTGAAGCTCGATAACTTCGGCAAATGAGGACCAAATATGTTAAACAAAGTGTCAAATTAATCAGCTCGACGAGATTTTGAAGATGTCACAACACATCATGATTGCATCTTGATGAATTTCCAAGACAAATAGTACTTTATGTGCTCAAACACACAACATTTGTGACTTTTCAAACTTTGAAGCTCGATAACTTCGGCAAATGAGGACCAAATATGTTAAACAAAGTGTCAAATTAATCAGCTCGACGAGATTTTGAAAATGTCACAACACATCATGATTGCATCTTGATGAATTTCCAAGACAAATAATACTTTATGTGCTCAAACACACAACATTTGTGACTTTTCAAACTTTGAAGCTCGATAACTTCGGCAAATGAGGACCAAATATGTTAAACAAAGTGTCAAATTAATCAGCTCGACGAGATTTTGAAGATGTCACAACACTTCATGATTGCATCTTGATGAATTTCCAAGACAAATAGTACTTTATGTGCTCAAACACACAACATTTGTGACTTTTCAAACTTTGAAGCTCGATAACTTCGGCAAATGAGGACCAAATATGTTAAACAAAGTGTCAAATTAATCAGCTCGACGAGATTTTGAAGATGTCACAACACATCATGATTGCATCTTGATGAATTTCCAAGACAAATAGTACTTTATGTGCTCAAACACACAACATTTGTGACTTTTCAAACTTTGAAGCTCGATAACTTCGGCAAATGAGGACCAAATATGTTAAACAAAGTGTCAAATTAATCAGCTCGACGAGATTTTGAAGATGTCACAACACATCATGATTGCATCTTGATGAATTTCCAAGACAAATAGTACTTTATGTGCTCAAACACACAACTTTTTAGACTTTTCAATCTTTGAAGCTCGATAACTTCGGCAAATGAGGACCAAATATGTTAAACAAAGTGTCAAATTAATCAGCTCGACGAGATTTTGAAGATGTCACAACACTTCATGATTACATCTTGATGAATTTCCAAGACAAATAGTACTTTATGTGCTCAAACACACAACATTTGTGACTTTTCAAACTTTGAAGCTCGATAACTTCGGCAAATGAGGTCCAACTTTGTTAAACAAAGTGTCAAATTAATCAGCTCGACGAGATTTTGAAGATGTCACAACACATCATGATTGCATCTTGATGAATTTCCAAGACAAATAGTACTTTATGTGCTCAAACACACAACATTTGTGACTTTTCAAACTTTGAAGCTCGATAACTTCGGCAAATAAGGAACAAATTTGTTAAACAAAGAGTCACATTAATAAGCTCGACGAGATTTTGATGATGTCACAACACATCATGATTGCATCTTGATGAATTTCCAAGACAAATAGTACTTTATGTGCTCAAACACACAACTTTTGTGACTTTTCAAATTTGAAGCTCGATATCTTCGGCAAATAAGGCACAAATTTGTTAAACAAAGTGTCAAATTAATCAGCTCGACGAGATTTTGAAGATGTCACAACACATCATGATTGCATCTTGATGAATTTCCAAGACAAATAGTACTTTATGTGCTCAAACACACAACATTTGTGACTTTTCATACTTTGAAGCTCGATAACTTCGGCAAATGAGGTCCAACTTTGTTAAACAAAGTGTCAAATTAATCAGCTCGACGAGATTTTGAAGATGTCACAACACATCATGATTGCATCTTGATGAATTTCCAAGACAAATAGTACTTTATGTGCTCAAACACACAACTTTTTTGACTTTTCAATCTTTGAAGCTCGATAACTTCGGCAAATGAGGACCAAATATGTTAAACAAAGTGTCAAATTAATCAGCTCGACGAGATTTTGAAGATGTCACAACACATCATGATTGCATCTTGATGAATTTCCAAGACAAATAGTACTTTATGTGCTCAAACACACAACATTTGTGACTTTTCAAACTTTGAAGCTCGATAACTTCGGCAAATGAGGACCAAATATGTTAAACAAAGTGTCAAATTAATCAGCTCGACGAGATTTTGAAGATGTCACAACACATCATGATTGCATCTTGATGAATTTCCAAGACAAATAGTACTTTATGTGCTCAAACACACAACATTTGTGACTTTTCAAACTTTGAAGCTCGATAACTTCGGCAAATGAGGACCAAATATGTTAAACAAAGTGTCAAATTAATCAGCTCGACGAGATTTTGAAAATGTCACAACACATCATGATTGCATCTTGATGAATTTCCAAGACAAATAATACTTTATGTGCTCAAACACACAACATTTGTGACTTTTCAAACTTTGAAGCTCGATAACTTCGGCAAATGAGGACCAAATATGTTAAACAAAGTGTCAAATTAATCAGCTCGACGAGATTTTGAAGATGTCACAACACTTCATGATTGCATCTTGATGAATTTCCAAGACAAATAGTACTTTATGTGCTCAAACACACAACATTTGTGACTTTTCAAACTTTGAAGCTCGATAACTTCGGCAAATGAGGACCAAATATGTTAAACAAAGTGTCAAATTAATCAGCTCGACGAGATTTTGAAGATGTCACAACACATCATGATTGCATCTTGATGAATTTCCAAGACAAATAGTACTTTATGTGCTCAAACACACAACATTTGTGACTTTTCAAACTTTGAAGCTCGATAACTTCGGCAAATGAGGACCAAATATGTTAAACAAAGTGTCAAATTAATCAGCTCGACGAGATTTTGAAGATGTCACAACACATCATGATTGCATCTTGATGAATTTCCAAGACAAATAGTACTTTATGTGCTCAAACACACAACTTTTTAGACTTTTCAATCTTTGAAGCTCGATAACTTCGGCAAATGAGGACCAAATATGTTAAACAAAGTGTCAAATTAATCAGCTCGACGAGATTTTGAAGATGTCACAACACTTCATGATTACATCTTGATGAATTTCCAAGACAAATAGTACTTTATGTGCTCAAACACACAACATTTGTGACTTTTCAAACTTTGAAGCTCGATAACTTCGGCAAATGAGGTCCAACTTTGTTAAACAAAGTGTCAAATTAATCAGCTCGACGAGATTTTGAAGATGTCACAACACATCATGATTGCATCTTGATGAATTTCCAAGACAAATAGTACTTTATGTGCTCAAACACACAACATTTGTGACTTTTCAAACTTTGAAGCTCGATAACTTCGGCAAATAAGGAACAAATTTGTTAAACAAAGAGTCACATTAATAAGCTCGACGAGATTTTGATGATGTCACAACACATCATGATTGCATCTTGATGAATTTCCAAGACAAATAGTACTTTATGTGCTCAAACACACAACTTTTGTGACTTTTCAAATTTGAAGCTCGATATCTTCGGCAAATAAGGCACAAATTTGTTAAACAAAGTGTCAAATTAATCAGCTCGACGAGATTTTGAAGATGTCACAACACATCATGATTGCATCTTGATGAATTTCCAAGACAAATAGTACTTTATGTGCTCAAACACACAACATTTGTGACTTTTCATACTTTGAAGCTCGATAACTTCGGCAAATGAGGTCCAACTTTGTTAAACAAAGTGTCAAATTAATCAGCTCGACGAGATTTTGAAGATGTCACAACACATCATGATTGCATCTTGATGAATTTCCAAGACAAATAGTACTTTATGTGCTCAAACACACAACTTTTTTGACTTTTCAATCTTTGAAGCTCGATAACTTCGGCAAATGAGGACCAAATATGTTAAACAAAGTGTCAAATTAATCAGCTCGACGAGATTTTGAAGATGTCACAACACTTCATGATTGCATCTTGATGAATTTCCAAGACAAATAGTACTTTATGTGCTCAAACACACAACATTTGTGACTTTTCAAATTTTGAAGCTCGATAACTTCGGCAAATAAGGCACAAATTTGTTAAACAAAGTGTCAAATTAATCAGCTCGACGAGATTTTGAAGATGTCACAACACTTCATGATTGCATCTTGATGAATTTCCAAGACAAATAGTACTTTATGTGCTCAAACACACAACATTTGTGACTTTTCAAATTTTGAAGCTCGATAACTTCGGCAAATAAGGCACAAATTTGTTAAACAAAGTGTCAAATTAATCAGCTCGACGAGATTTTGAAGATGTCACAACACATCATGATTGCATCTTGATGAATTTCCAAGACAAATAGTACTTTATGTGCTCAAACACACAACTTTTTTGACTTTTCAATCTTTGAAGCTCGATAACTTCGGCAAATGAGGACCAAATATGTTAAACAAAGTGTCAAATTAATCAGCTCGACGAGATTTTGAAGATGTCACAACACATCATGATTGCATCTTGATGAATTTCCAAGACAAATAGTACTTTATGTGCTCAAACACACAACTTTTTTGACTTTTCAAACTTTGAAGCTCGATAACTTCGGCAAATAAGGCACAAATTTGTTAAACAAAGTGTCAAATTAATCAGCTCGACGAGATTTTGAAGATGTCACAACACTTCATGATTGCATCTTGATGAATTTCCAAGACAAATAGTACTTTATGTGCTCAAACACACAACATTTGTGACTTTTCAAATTTTGAAGCTCGATAACTTCGGCAAATAAGGCACAAATTTGTTAAACAAATTGTCAAATTAATCAGCTCGACGAGATTTTGAAGATGTCACAACACTTCATGATTGCATCTTGATGAATTTCCAAGACAAATAGTACTTTATGTGCTCAAACACACAACATTTGTGACTTTTCAAATTTTGAAGCTCGATAACTTCGGCAAATAAGGCACAAATTTGTTAAACAAATTGTCAAATTAATCAGCTCGACGAGATTTTGAAGATGTCACAACACATCATGATTGCATCTTGATGAATTTCCAAGACAAATAGTACTTTATGTGCTCAAACACACAACATTTGTGACTTTTCAAATTTTGAAGCTCGATAACTTCGGCAAATAAGGCACAAATTTGTTAAACAAATTGTCAAATTAATCAGCTCGACGAGATTTTGAAGATGTCACAACACTTCATGATTGCATCTTGATGAATTTCCAAGACAAATAGTACTTTATGTGCTCAAACACACAACATTTGTGACTTTTCAAATTTTGAAGCTCGATAACTTCGGCAAATAAGGCACAAATTTGTTAAACAAAGTGTCAAATTAATCAGCTCGACGAGATTTTGAAGATGTCACAACACTTCATGATTGCATCTTGATGAATTTCCAAGACAAATAGTACTTTATGTGCTCAAACACACAACATTTGTGACTTTTCAAATTTTGAAGCTCGATAACTTCGGCAAATAAGGCACAAATTTGTTAAACAAAGTGTCAAATTAATCAGCTCGACGAGATTTTGAAGATGTCACAACACTTCATGATTGCATCTTGATGAATTTCCAAGACAAATAGTACTTTATGTGCTCAAACACACAACATTTGTGACTTTTCAAATTTTGAAGCTCGATAACTTCGGCAAATAAGGCACAAATTTGTTAAACAAAGTGTCACATTAATCAGCTCGACGAGATTTTGAAGATGTCACAACACATCATGATTGCATCTTGATGAATTTCCAAGACAAATAGTACTTTATGTGCTCAAACACACAACATTTGTGACTTTTCAAATTTTGAAGCTCGATAACTTCGGCAAATAAGGCACAAATTTGTTAAACAAAGTGTCAAATTAATCAGCTCGACGAGATTTTGAAGATGTCACAACACTTCATGATTGCATCTTGATGAATTTCCAAGACAAATAGTACTTTATGTGCTCAAACACACAACATTTGTGACTTTTCAAATTTTGAAGCTCGATAACTTCGGCAAATAAGGCACAAATTTGTTAAACAAAGTGTCAAATTAATCAGCTCGACGAGATTTTGAAGATGTCACAACACATCATGATTGCATCTTGATGAATTTCCAAGACAAATAGTACTTTATGTGCTCAAACACACAACTTTTGTGACTTTTCAAACTTTGAAGCTCGATAACTTCGGCAAATGAAGACCAAATTTGTTAAACAAAGTGTCACATTAATCAGCTCGACGAGATTTTGAAGATGTCACAACACATCATGATTGCATCTTGATGAATTTCCAAGACAAATAGTACTTTATGTGCTCAAACACACAACTTTTGTGACTTTTCAAACTTTGAAGCTCGATAACTTCGGCAAATGAAGACCAAATTTGTTAAACAAAGTGTCACATTAATCAGCTCGACGAGATTTTGAAGATGTCACAACACTTCATGATTACATCTTAATGAATTTCCAAGACAAATAGTACTTTATGTGCTCTAACACACAACATTTGTGACTTTTCAAACTTTGAAGCTCGATAACTTCGGCAAATGAAGACCAAATTTGTTAAACAAAGTGTCACATTAATCAGCTCGACGAGATTTTGAAGATGTCACAACACTTCATGATTACATCTTAATGAATTTCCAAGACAAATAGTACTTTATGTGCTCTAACACACAACATTTGTGACTTTTCAAACTTTGAAGCTCGATAACTTCGGCAAATGAGGACCAAATATGTTAAACAAAGTGTCAAATTAATCAGCTCGACGAGATTTTGAAGATGTCACAACACTTCATGATTGCATCTTGATGAATTTCCAAGACAAATAGTACTTTATGTGCTCAAACACACAACATTTGTGACTTTTCAAATTTTGAAGCTCGATAACTTCGGCAAATGAGGACCAAATATGTTAAACAAAGTGTCAAATTAATCAGCTCGACGAGATTTTGAAGATGTCACAACACTTCATGATTGCATCTTGATGAATTTCCAAGACAAATAGTACTTTATGTGCTCAAACACACAACATTTGTGACTTTTCAAACTTTGAAGCTCGATAACTTCGGCAAATGAGGACCAAATATGTTAAACAATGTGTCAAATTAATCAGCTCGACGAGATTTTGAAGATGTCACAACACTTCATGATTACATCTTGATGAATTTCCAAGACAAATAGTACTTTATGTGCTCAAACACACAACTTTTTTGACTTTTCAATCTTTGAAGCTCGATAACTTCGGCAAATAAGGCACATATTTGTTAAACAAAGTGTCAAATTAATCAGCTCGACGAGATTTTGAAGAAGTCACAACACATCATGATTGCATCTTGATGAATTTCCAAGACAAATAGTACTTTATGTGCTCAAACACACAACTTTTGTGACTTTTCAAACTTTGAAGCTCGATAACTTCGGCAAATGAAGACCAAATTTGTTAAACAAAGTGTCAAATTAATCAGCTCGACGAGATTTTGAAGATGTCACAACACATCATGATTGCATCTTGATGAATTTCCAAGACAAATAGTACTTTATGTGCTCAAACACACAACTTTTGTGACTTTTCAAATTTGAAGCTCGATATCTTCGGCAAATAAGGCACAAATTTGTTAAACAAAGTGTCAAATTAATCAGCTCGACGAGATTTTGAAGATGTCACAACACATCATGATTGCATCTTGATGAATTTCCAAGACAAATAGTACTTTATGTGCTCAAACACACAACATTTGTGACTTTTCATACTTTGAAGCTCGATAACTTCGGCAAATGAGGTCCAACTTTGTTAAACAAAGTGTCAAATTAATCAGCTCGACGAGATTTTGAAGATGTCACAACACATCATGATTGCATCTTGATGAATTTCCAAGACAAATAGTACTTTATGTGCTCAAACACACAACATTTGTGACTTTTCAAACTTTGAAGCTCGATAACTTCGGCAAATGAGGTCCAACTTTGTTAAACAAAGTGTCAAATTAATCAGCTCGACGAGATTTTGAAGATGTCACAACACATCATGATTGCATCTTGATGAATTTCCAAGACAAATAGTACTTTATGTGCTCAAACACACAACTTTTGTGACTTTTCAAACTTTGAAGCTCGATAACTTTGGCAAATAAGGCACAAATTTGTTAAACAAAGTGTCACATTAATCAGCTCGACGAGATTTTGAAGATGTCACAACACATCATGATTGCATCTTGATGAATTTCCAAGACAAATAGTACTTTATGTGCTCAAACACACAACTTTTGTGACTTTTCAAACTTTGAAGCTCGATAACTTTGGCAAATAAGGCACAAATTTGTTAAACAAAGTGTCACATTAATCAGCTCGACGAGATTTTGAAGATGTCACAACACATCATGATTGCATCTTGATGAATTTCCAAGACAAATAGTACTTTATGTGCTCAAACACACAACTTTTGTGACTTTTCAAACTTTGAAGCTCGATAACTTTGGCAAATAAGGCACAAATTTGTTAAACAAAGTGTCACATTAATCAGCTCGACGAGATTTTGAAGATGTCACAACACATCATGATTGCATCTTGATGAATTTCCAAGACAAATAGTACTTTATGTGCTCAAACACACAACTTTTGTGACTTTTCAAACTTTGAAGCTCGATAACTTCGGCAAATAAGGCACAAATTTGTTAAACAAAGTGTCAAATTAATCAGCTCGACGAGATTTTGAAGATGTCACAACACATCATGATTGCATCTTGATGAATTTCCAAGACAAATAGTACTTTATGTGCTCAAACACACAACTTTTTTGACTTTTCAATCTTTGAAGCTCGATAACTTCGGCAAATGAGGACCAAATATGTTAAACAAAGTGTCAAATTAATCAGCTCGACGAGATTTTGAAGATGTCACAACACATCATGATTGCATCTTGATGAATTTCCAAGACAAATAGTACTTTATGTGCTCAAACACACAACTTTTTTGACTTTTCAAACTTTGAAGCTCGATAACTTCGGCAAATAAGGCACAAATTTGTTAAACAAAGTGTCAAATTAATCAGCTCGACGAGATTTTGAAGATGTCACAACACTTCATGATTGCATCTTGATGAATTTCCAAGACAAATAGTACTTTATGTGCTCAAACACACAACATTTGTGACTTTTCAAACTTTGAAGCTCGATAACTTCGGCAAATGAAGACCAAATTTGTTAAACAAAGTGTCACATTAATCAGCTCGACGAGATTTTGAAGATGTCACAACACTTCATGATTGCATCTTGATGAATTTCCAAGACAAATAGTACTTTATGTGCTCAAACACACAACTTTTGTGACTTTTCAAACTTTGAAGCTCGATAACTTTGGCAAATAAGGCACAAATTTGTTAAACAAAGTGTCAAATTAATCAGCTCGACGAGATTTTGAAGATGTCACAACACTTCATGATTGCATCTTGATGAATTTCCAAGACAAATAGTAGTTTATGTGCTCAAACACACAACATTTGTGACTTTTCAAACTTTGAAGCTCGATAACTTTGGCAAATAAGGCACAAATTTGTTAAACAAAGTGTCAAATTAATCAGCTCGACGAGATTTTGAAGAAGTCACAACACATCATGATTGCATCTTGATGAATTTCCAAGACAAATAGTACTTTATGTGCTCAAACACACAACTTTTGTGACTTTTCAAACTTTGAAGCTCGATAACTTTGGCAAATAAGGCACAAATTTGTTAAACAAAGTGTCACATTAATCAGCTCGACGAGATTTTGAAGATGTCACAACACATCATGATTGCATCTTGATGAATTTCCAAGACAAATAGTACTTTATGTGCTCAAACACACAACTTTTGTGACTTTTCAAACTTTGAAGCTCGATAACTTCGGCAAATGAAGACCAAATTTGTTAAACAAAGTGTCACATTAATCAGCTCGACGAGATTTTGAAGATGTCACAACACATCATGATTGCATCTTGATGAATTTCCAAGACAAATAGTACTTTATGTGCTCAAACACACAACTTTTTTGACTTTTCAAACTTTGAAGCTCGATAACTTTGGCAAATAAGGCACAAATTTGTTAAACAAAGTGTCAAATTAATCAGCTCGACGAGATTTTGAAGAAGTCACAACACATCATGATTGCATCTTGATGAATTTCCAAGACAAATAGTACTTTATGTGCTCAAACACACAACTTTTGTGACTTTTCAAACTTTGAAGCTCGATAACTTTGGCAAATAAGGCACAAATTTGTTAAACAAAGTGTCACATTAATCAGCTCGACGAGATTTTGAAGAAGTCACAACACATCATGATTGCATCTTGATGAATTTCCAAGACAAATAGTACTTTATGTGCTCAAACACACAACTTTTGTGACTTTTCAAACTTTGAAGCTCGATAACTTCGGCAAATGAAGACCAAATTTGTTAAACAAAGTGTCACATTAATCAGCTCGACGAGATTTTGAAGATGTCACAACACATCATGATTGCATCTTGATGAATTTCCAAGACAAATAGTACTTTATGTGCTCAAACACACAACATTTGTGACTTTTCAAATTTTGAAGCTCGATAACTTCGGCAAATAAGGCACAAATTTGTTAAACAAATTGTCAAATTAATCAGCTCGACGAGATTTTGAAGATGTCACAACACATCATGATTGCATCTTGATGAATTTCCAAGACAAATAGTACTTTATGTGCTCAAACACACAACATTTGTGACTTTTCAAATTTTGAAGCTCGATAACTTCGGCAAATAAGGCACAAATTTGTTAAACAAAGTGTCAAATTAATCAGCTCGACGAGATTTTGAAGATGTCACAACACTTCATGATTGCATCTTGATGAATTTCCAAGACAAATAGTACTTTATGTGCTCAAACACACAACATTTGTGACTTTTCAAATTTTGAAGCTCGATAACTTCGGCAAATAAGGCACAAATTTGTTAAACAAAGTGTCAAATTAATCAGCTCGACGAGATTTTGAAGATGTCACAACACTTCATGATTGCATCTTGATGAATTTCCAAGACAAATAGTACTTTATGTGCTCAAACACACAACATTTGTGACTTTTCAAATTTTGAAGCTCGATAACTTCGGCAAATAAGGCACAAATTTGTTAAACAAAGTGTCACATTAATCAGCTCGACGAGATTTTGAAGATGTCACAACACATCATGATTGCATCTTGATGAATTTCCAAGACAAATAGTACTTTATGTGCTCAAACACACAACATTTGTGACTTTTCAAATTTTGAAGCTCGATAACTTCGGCAAATAAGGCACAAATTTGTTAAACAAAGTGTCAAATTAATCAGCTCGACGAGATTTTGAAGATGTCACAACACTTCATGATTGCATCTTGATGAATTTCCAAGACAAATAGTACTTTATGTGCTCAAACACACAACATTTGTGACTTTTCAAATTTTGAAGCTCGATAACTTCGGCAAATAAGGCACAAATTTGTTAAACAAAGTGTCAAATTAATCAGCTCGACGAGATTTTGAAGATGTCACAACACATCATGATTGCATCTTGATGAATTTCCAAGACAAATAGTACTTTATGTGCTCAAACACACAACTTTTGTGACTTTTCAAACTTTGAAGCTCGATAACTTCGGCAAATGAAGACCAAATTTGTTAAACAAAGTGTCACATTAATCAGCTCGACGAGATTTTGAAGATGTCACAACACATCATGATTGCATCTTGATGAATTTCCAAGACAAATAGTACTTTATGTGCTCAAACACACAACTTTTGTGACTTTTCAAACTTTGAAGCTCGATAACTTCGGCAAATGAAGACCAAATTTGTTAAACAAAGTGTCACATTAATCAGCTCGACGAGATTTTGAAGATGTCACAACACTTCATGATTACATCTTAATGAATTTCCAAGACAAATAGTACTTTATGTGCTCTAACACACAACATTTGTGACTTTTCAAACTTTGAAGCTCGATAACTTCGGCAAATGAAGACCAAATTTGTTAAACAAAGTGTCACATTAATCAGCTCGACGAGATTTTGAAGATGTCACAACACTTCATGATTACATCTTAATGAATTTCCAAGACAAATAGTACTTTATGTGCTCTAACACACAACATTTGTGACTTTTCAAACTTTGAAGCTCGATAACTTCGGCAAATGAGGACCAAATATGTTAAACAAAGTGTCAAATTAATCAGCTCGACGAGATTTTGAAGATGTCACAACACTTCATGATTGCATCTTGATGAATTTCCAAGACAAATAGTACTTTATGTGCTCAAACACACAACATTTGTGACTTTTCAAATTTTGAAGCTCGATAACTTCGGCAAATGAGGACCAAATATGTTAAACAAAGTGTCAAATTAATCAGCTCGACGAGATTTTGAAGATGTCACAACACTTCATGATTGCATCTTGATGAATTTCCAAGACAAATAGTACTTTATGTGCTCAAACACACAACATTTGTGACTTTTCAAACTTTGAAGCTCGATAACTTCGGCAAATGAGGACCAAATATGTTAAACAATGTGTCAAATTAATCAGCTCGACGAGATTTTGAAGATGTCACAACACTTCATGATTACATCTTGATGAATTTCCAAGACAAATAGTACTTTATGTGCTCAAACACACAACTTTTTTGACTTTTCAATCTTTGAAGCTCGATAACTTCGGCAAATAAGGCACATATTTGTTAAACAAAGTGTCAAATTAATCAGCTCGACGAGATTTTGAAGAAGTCACAACACATCATGATTGCATCTTGATGAATTTCCAAGACAAATAGTACTTTATGTGCTCAAACACACAACTTTTGTGACTTTTCAAACTTTGAAGCTCGATAACTTCGGCAAATGAAGACCAAATTTGTTAAACAAAGTGTCAAATTAATCAGCTCGACGAGATTTTGAAGATGTCACAACACATCATGATTGCATCTTGATGAATTTCCAAGACAAATAGTACTTTATGTGCTCAAACACACAACTTTTGTGACTTTTCAAATTTGAAGCTCGATATCTTCGGCAAATAAGGCACAAATTTGTTAAACAAAGTGTCAAATTAATCAGCTCGACGAGATTTTGAAGATGTCACAACACATCATGATTGCATCTTGATGAATTTCCAAGACAAATAGTACTTTATGTGCTCAAACACACAACATTTGTGACTTTTCATACTTTGAAGCTCGATAACTTCGGCAAATGAGGTCCAACTTTGTTAAACAAAGTGTCAAATTAATCAGCTCGACGAGATTTTGAAGATGTCACAACACATCATGATTGCATCTTGATGAATTTCCAAGACAAATAGTACTTTATGTGCTCAAACACACAACATTTGTGACTTTTCAAACTTTGAAGCTCGATAACTTCGGCAAATGAGGTCCAACTTTGTTAAACAAAGTGTCAAATTAATCAGCTCGACGAGATTTTGAAGATGTCACAACACATCATGATTGCATCTTGATGAATTTCCAAGACAAATAGTACTTTATGTGCTCAAACACACAACTTTTGTGACTTTTCAAACTTTGAAGCTCGATAACTTTGGCAAATAAGGCACAAATTTGTTAAACAAAGTGTCACATTAATCAGCTCGACGAGATTTTGAAGATGTCACAACACATCATGATTGCATCTTGATGAATTTCCAAGACAAATAGTACTTTATGTGCTCAAACACACAACTTTTGTGACTTTTCAAACTTTGAAGCTCGATAACTTTGGCAAATAAGGCACAAATTTGTTAAACAAAGTGTCACATTAATCAGCTCGACGAGATTTTGAAGATGTCACAACACATCATGATTGCATCTTGATGAATTTCCAAGACAAATAGTACTTTATGTGCTCAAACACACAACTTTTGTGACTTTTCAAACTTTGAAGCTCGATAACTTTGGCAAATAAGGCACAAATTTGTTAAACAAAGTGTCACATTAATCAGCTCGACGAGATTTTGAAGATGTCACAACACATCATGATTGCATCTTGATGAATTTCCAAGACAAATAGTACTTTATGTGCTCAAACACACAACTTTTGTGACTTTTCAAACTTTGAAGCTCGATAACTTCGGCAAATAAGGCACAAATTTGTTAAACAAAGTGTCAAATTAATCAGCTCGACGAGATTTTGAAGATGTCACAACACATCATGATTGCATCTTGATGAATTTCCAAGACAAATAGTACTTTATGTGCTCAAACACACAACTTTTTTGACTTTTCAATCTTTGAAGCTCGATAACTTCGGCAAATGAGGACCAAATATGTTAAACAAAGTGTCAAATTAATCAGCTCGACGAGATTTTGAAGATGTCACAACACATCATGATTGCATCTTGATGAATTTCCAAGACAAATAGTACTTTATGTGCTCAAACACACAACTTTTTTGACTTTTCAAACTTTGAAGCTCGATAACTTCGGCAAATAAGGCACAAATTTGTTAAACAAAGTGTCAAATTAATCAGCTCGACGAGATTTTGAAGATGTCACAACACTTCATGATTGCATCTTGATGAATTTCCAAGACAAATAGTACTTTATGTGCTCAAACACACAACATTTGTGACTTTTCAAACTTTGAAGCTCGATAACTTCGGCAAATGAAGACCAAATTTGTTAAACAAAGTGTCACATTAATCAGCTCGACGAGATTTTGAAGATGTCACAACACTTCATGATTGCATCTTGATGAATTTCCAAGACAAATAGTACTTTATGTGCTCAAACACACAACTTTTGTGACTTTTCAAACTTTGAAGCTCGATAACTTTGGCAAATAAGGCACAAATTTGTTAAACAAAGTGTCAAATTAATCAGCTCGACGAGATTTTGAAGATGTCACAACACTTCATGATTGCATCTTGATGAATTTCCAAGACAAATAGTAGTTTATGTGCTCAAACACACAACATTTGTGACTTTTCAAACTTTGAAGCTCGATAACTTTGGCAAATAAGGCACAAATTTGTTAAACAAAGTGTCAAATTAATCAGCTCGACGAGATTTTGAAGAAGTCACAACACATCATGATTGCATCTTGATGAATTTCCAAGACAAATAGTACTTTATGTGCTCAAACACACAACTTTTGTGACTTTTCAAACTTTGAAGCTCGATAACTTTGGCAAATAAGGCACAAATTTGTTAAACAAAGTGTCACATTAATCAGCTCGACGAGATTTTGAAGATGTCACAACACATCATGATTGCATCTTGATGAATTTCCAAGACAAATAGTACTTTATGTGCTCAAACACACAACTTTTGTGACTTTTCAAACTTTGAAGCTCGATAACTTCGGCAAATGAAGACCAAATTTGTTAAACAAAGTGTCACATTAATCAGCTCGACGAGATTTTGAAGATGTCACAACACATCATGATTGCATCTTGATGAATTTCCAAGACAAATAGTACTTTATGTGCTCAAACACACAACTTTTTTGACTTTTCAAACTTTGAAGCTCGATAACTTTGGCAAATAAGGCACAAATTTGTTAAACAAAGTGTCAAATTAATCAGCTCGACGAGATTTTGAAGAAGTCACAACACATCATGATTGCATCTTGATGAATTTCCAAGACAAATAGTACTTTATGTGCTCAAACACACAACTTTTGTGACTTTTCAAACTTTGAAGCTCGATAACTTTGGCAAATAAGGCACAAATTTGTTAAACAAAGTGTCACATTAATCAGCTCGACGAGATTTTGAAGAAGTCACAACACATCATGATTGCATCTTGATGAATTTCCAAGACAAATAGTACTTTATGTGCTCAAACACACAACTTTTGTGACTTTTCAAACTTTGAAGCTCGATAACTTCGGCAAATGAAGACCAAATTTGTTAAACAAAGTGTCACATTAATCAGCTCGACGAGATTTTGAAGATGTCACAACACATCATGATTGCATCTTGATGAATTTCCAAGACAAATAGTACTTTATGTGCTCAAACACACAACATTTGTGACTTTTCAAATTTTGAAGCTCGATAACTTCGGCAAATAAGGCACAAATTTGTTAAACAAAGTGTCAAATTAATCAGCTCGACGAGATTTTGAAGATGTCACAACACATCATGATTGCATCTTGATGAATTTCCAAGACAAATAGTACTTTATGTGCTCAAACACACAACTTTTGTGACTTTTCAAACTTTGAAGCTCGATAACTTCGGCAAATGAAGACCAAATTTGTTAAACAAAGTGTCAAATTAATCAGCTCGACGAGATTTTGAAGAAGTCACAACACATCATGATTGCATCTTGATGAATTTCCAAGACAAATAGTACTTTATGTGCTCAAACACACAACTTTTGTGACTTTTCAAACTTTGAAGCTCGATAACTTCGGCAAATGAAGACCAAATTTGTTAAACAAAGTGTCACATTAATCAGCTCGACGAGATTTTGAAGATGTCACAACACTTCATGATTGCATCTTGATGAATTTCCAAGACAAATAGTACTTTATGTGCTCAAACACACAACTTTTGTGACTTTTCAAACTTTGAAGCTCGATAACTTCGGCAAATGAAGACCAAATTTGTTAAACAAAGTGTCAAATTAATCAGCTCGACGAGATTTTGAAGAAGTCACAACACATCATGATTGCATCTTGATGAATTTCCAAGACAAATAGTACTTTATGTGCTCAAACACACAACTTTTGTGACTTTTCAAACTTTGAAGCTCGATAACTTCGGCAAATGAAGACCAAATTTGTTAAACAAAGTGTCACATTAATCAGCTCGACGAGATTTTGAAGATGTCACAACACATCATGATTGCATCTTGATGAATTTCCAAGACAAATAGTACTTTATGTGCTCAAACACACAACTTTTTTGACTTTTCAATCTTTGAAGCTCGATAACTTCGGCAAATAAGGCACAAATTTGTTAAACAAAGTGTCAAATTAATCAGCTCGACGAGATTTTGAAGAAGTCACAACACATCATGATTGCATCTTGATGAATTTCCAAGACAAATAGTACTTTATGTGCTCAAACACACAACTTTTGTGACTTTTCAAACTTTGAAGCTCGATAACTTCGGCAAATGAAGACCAAATTTGTTAAACAAAGTGTCACATTAATCAGCTCGACGAGATTTTGAAGATGTCACAACACATCATGATTGCATCTTGATGAATTTCCAAGACAAATAGTACTTTATGTGCTCAAACACACAACTTTTTTGACTTTTCAATCTTTGAAGCTCGATAACTTCGGCAAATAAGGCACAAATTTGTTAAACAAAGTGTCAAATTAATCAGCTCGACGAGATTTTGAAGAAGTCACAACACATCATGATTGCATCTTGATGAATTTCCAAGACAAATAGTACTTTATGTGCTCAAACACACAACTTTTGTGACTTTTCAAACTTTGAAGCTCGATAACTTCGGCAAATGAAGACCAAATTTGTTAAACAAAGTGTCACATTAATCAGCTCGACGAGATTTTGAAGATGTCACAACACATCATGATTGCATCTTGATGAATTTCCAAGACAAATAGTACTTTATGTGCTCAAACACACAACATTTGTGACTTTTCAAATTTTGAAGCTCGATAACTTCGGCAAATAAGGCACAAATTTGTTAAACAAAGTGTCAAATTAATCAGCTCGACGAGATTTTGAAGATGTCACAACACATCATGATTGCATCTTGATGAATTTCCAAGACAAATAGTACTTTATGTGCTCAAACACACAACTTTTTTGACTTTTCAATCTTTGAAGCTCGATAACTTCGGCAAATGAGGACCAAATATGTTAAACAAAGTGTCACATTAATCAGCTCGACGAGATTTTGAAGAAGTCACAACACATCATGATTGCATCTTGATGAATTTCCAAGACAAATAGTACTTTATGTGCTCAAACACACAACTTTTGTGACTTTTCAAACTTTGAAGCTCGATAACTTCGGCAAATGAAGACCAAATTTGTTAAACAAAGTGTCACATTAATCAGCTCGACGAGATTTTGAAGATGTCACAACACATCATGATTGCATCTTGATGAATTTCCAAGACAAATAGTACTTTATGTGCTCAAACACACAACATTTGTGACTTTTCAAATTTTGAAGCTCGATAACTTCGGCAAATAAGGCACAAATTTGTTAAACAAAGTGTCAAATTAATCAGCTCGACGAGATTTTGAAGATGTCACAACACATCATGATTGCATCTTGATGAATTTCCAAGACAAATAGTACTTTATGTGCTCAAACACACAACTTTTGTGACTTTTCAAACTTTGAAGCTCGATAACTTCGGCAAATGAAGACCAAATTTGTTAAACAAAGTGTCAAATTAATCAGCTCGACGAGATTTTGAAGAAGTCACAACACATCATGATTGCATCTTGATGAATTTCCAAGACAAATAGTACTTTATGTGCTCAAACACACAACTTTTGTGACTTTTCAAACTTTGAAGCTCGATAACTTCGGCAAATGAAGACCAAATTTGTTAAACAAAGTGTCACATTAATCAGCTCGACGAGATTTTGAAGATGTCACAACACTTCATGATTGCATCTTGATGAATTTCCAAGACAAATAGTACTTTATGTGCTCAAACACACAACTTTTGTGACTTTTCAAACTTTGAAGCTCGATAACTTTGGCAAATAAGGCACAAATTTGTTAAACAAAGTGTCACATTAATCAGCTCGACGAGATTTTGAAGATGTCACAACACATCATGATTGCATCTTGATGAATTTCCAAGACAAATAGTACTTTATGTGCTCAAACACACAACTTTTGTGACTTTTCAAACTTTGAAGCTCGATAACTTCGGCAAATAAGGCACAAATTTGTTAAACAAAGTGTCAAATTAATCAGCTCGACGAGATTTTGAAGAAGTCACAACACATCATGATTGCATCTTGATGAATTTCCAAGACAAATAGTACTTTATGTGCTCAAACACACAACTTTTGTGACTTTTCAAACTTTGAAGCTCGATAACTTCGGCAAATGAAGACCAAATTTGTTAAACAAAGTGTCACATTAATCAGCTCGACGAGATTTTGAAGATGTCACAACACATCATGATTGCATCTTGATGAATTTCCAAGACAAATAGTACTTTATGTGCTCAGACACACAACTTTTGTGACTTTTCAAACTTTGAAGCTCGATAACTTCGGCAAATGAAGACCAAATTTGTTAAACAAAGTGTCAAATTAATCAGCTCGACGAGATTTTGAAGAAGTCACAACACATCATGATTGCATCTTGATGAATTTCCAAGACAAATAGTACTTTATGTGCTCAAACACACAACTTTTGTGACTTTTCAAACTTTGAAGCTCGATAACTTCGGCAAATGAAGACCAAATTTGTTAAACAAAGTGTCACATTAATCAGCTCGACGAGATTTTGAAGATGTCACAACACTTCATGATTGCATCTTGATGAATTTCCAAGACAAATAGTACTTTATGTGCTCAAACACACAACTTTTGTGACTTTTCAAACTTTGAAGCTCGATAACTTTGGCAAATAAGGCACAAATTTGTTAAACAAAGTGTCACATTAATCAGCTCGACGAGATTTTGAAGATGTCACAACACATCATGATTGCATCTTGATGAATTTCCAAGACAAATAGTACTTTATGTGCTCAAACACACAACTTTTGTGACTTTTCAAACTTTGAAGCTCGATAACTTCGGCAAATAAGGCACAAATTTGTTAAACAAAGTGTCAAATTAATCAGCTCGACGAGATTTTGAAGAAGTCACAACACATCATGATTGCATCTTGATGAATTTCCAAGACAAATAGTACTTTATGTGCTCAAACACACAACTTTTGTGACTTTTCAAACTTTGAAGCTCGATAACTTCGGCAAATGAAGACCAAATTTGTTAAACAAAGTGTCACATTAATCAGCTCGACGAGATTTTGAAGATGTCACAACACATCATGATTGCATCTTGATGAATTTCCAAGACAAATAGTACTTTATGTGCTCACGGTTTGGCAGAGCAGCGCTTCCAGAATCGTCAAGAAGTCCAAGAATGGCTTGATGCATGGATCGCTTCGAAACCGACGAATTTTTTTTAAGATGGACTCCATAAACTGCCTAATCTCTGGAAAAATGTTGTCATTGACGATGGAAATTATTTTTAATAAACATTGTTAATAAATTTATACAGTTTCAAGCAGTTGAAAATGCATAAAAAAACGCGGAGTCATAGGTATACACCTTTAATTTCTAACGCTAATCGGCAGAAACGACTCGCTTTCGCGAATAAATATAAAGATGAGGACGAAAGTTTTTGAAAAAGGACTCTATATACCGACAAAAGCAAGTTTAACTTGTATGGATCAGATGGGAAAGGTAAAATTTTGCGTCAGAAAAACACACCATTGGAGGCCAAAAATCTATGTTCTACCATTAAACACGGCCGTGGCAACGTTATGGTTTGGGGAGGAATGTCAGCGGCTGGGGTTGGAAGGTTGGCATTTATTGAAGGCAAAATGGATCAGTATCAATATATGAACATTTTGCGTGATAATATACCATTATGTGTGGAAAAACTGGGACTTCAAAATTGGATTTTACCACAGGACAATGATCCAAAACACACCGCTCATAACGTAAAGATGTGGTTAGCCTACAATGTGCCGAAACTTCTTGATCATCCACCTCAGTCGCCTGATCTAAACCCCATTGAACATTTTTGGGATGAAATAAAATTCCAAAAATAAAATTATACGTTGAGCCCTTTTATAACTCATATTATTAATTAGATATTAACTATTAATATAATTATTGACAATTATAATTGTCACTAATTATTTTGTTTTATACAGGGTTTGTTCAAATAAAATGTCAATTATTGTCATTATTATTTGAAATAACCATATCGAGTTTAGCATCTTTGGAATGGGGAAAATTAGGGGAATCAAAATAAGTAAAAATATACAGGTTGTCCCATTAAAAAAAAACATAAGTTTGGTCCATATCTCGAAAACTAAGAATTATAAATAAAATCTGAGTATGCCACTGGATTCTTCGTAAAAATCTCTATCCGACACCGTTTATACATTTTCAATAACTTAACACATATTCAAATTATAGGGGGGGTCCCAAAATACAATATTTTCAAAAACGCCCTGTAGTGCAAAAACTAAGATAGCTGGATCAATTCTGTTAACGTCATCATTAGTTTCACTAAAAAGTAACAAAGGTTCGCGAAAACCGCATCTCTTTATCTTTGTTAATGTCCGAGATATCCCACGATTACAACGAAAATGGGACACCCTGTACTATTGTGGGGTTGTATGGGAACTGAAGGAACTGGGACTTTGGAATTCATCGACGGCATTATGAATAAGGAGAGATACCTGGAAATGAAAAAAAATAATTTGCATCGTTCAGCTGAAAAATTAAAAATGCCTCGATGTTACTACTTTTACCAAGACAACGATCCCAAACACACTGCGGCTATACAGTCAGTAACATAAGTCTACGTACACCTTTTTTTTTTTTTTTTTTTTTTTTTTTTTTTTTTTTTTTTTTTTCCGAGGAGGGGGAATCTTCTTAAGACACCCGGCCTGATCCACGACCGGGTAGTGTGGGATTCGACCGACCATTACGTCGCCCGCCTACCCACTAAACCCACCTCCCCTCTTCTGCCCCGGAACCGCCTCTCGGCATTACATCAGGGCGTCCTTTTCCCCTCCAGACTAGGTACGGACAAGGTTCCGCACCCCACTCTTCTTCCTCTCGTTCTCTCTTACAATCTTGGCCCTCAAGATCTTCTCTATCAGGCCCTCAAACGCTACCCACTTGCTCTTGCTCTCCACCAGCTCGTTCCCTATCGTGCTTCGGTTCAGGTCGAGTCCCCCCGCCCTTGCCTCGGCGCGATAGCTCTCCCACTCCGAACACGTCCACAGCGTGTGCTCCGGCATGTCCTCCCTTTCGTCACAAAACCAGCATTCCGCACTCCTTTCCACTCGTATCCGCTTCAGGTATTTCCCAAACACGCCGTGTCCGGTAAACACCTGAGCCAACATATACCCACTTTTCGTCCATTCGCACTCGTACCACTCACGGATCCGGGGTATGAAGGTCTTTGCCCGACCCTCATACTTCTCCCAGTCCCGCTCCCACTCTTTCATTACCCATTCCTTCACCCCACTTCTCCCTTCCCACATCATCCTTCTCTCTGTCACTCTAATTCTCACCGGAGGTATTTTGCCCAGTGCCAACACCGCATCGGTCGGTGCCGTCCTGTAGGCACTAGCCACCCGGAGTGCGAGCATACGGTTTGCCCTCTCCAGTATGGCCGTGTACCTTCCATACTCCAGTTCGGTTCCCCAGACTGGAGCAGCGTACAGCAGGACCGACGATGCCGCCATCACCATCAACCTCCTTCTTTCATACCCCAAACCACTCGCCCTAGGCAGAATGCCGTCAAGCTTCCCAATCACCTTAGCAACCTTTTCGGAGGTTCGTCGTACGTGCTCGCCGAAGCGAGCATTTCTGCCGATCCACACTCCGAGGTACTTCACGCATTCCTTCGTCTCGTACGAGACGTCGTCCACTCTCAGACTCATGCTTCTTATTTTCCTTCGCCCGGCCAGCAGCACCAGTTCGGTTTTATCCGTAGCCATGCTTAACCCCATGCGTTCGAACGTGTCGGCGACCAGTTCCATGGCCCATCTGGTCCTCGCCTCTAGGGTTACCCCGTCCTTCGCCGAGACCACCAACGCCAAGTCGTCCGCGTAAGCCACCGGGGTGACCCCTCGCGGGTACTCGACCGTCAGTATCCCGTCGTAGTAGAGGTTCCACAAGACGGGGCCCAGGACAGACCCTTGAGGAACGCCACAAGACAACTCTCGAACCCCCCCGTCAGGTAACACCAAAACCCGATCTTGCAGGTACGACTGAACTACGTTCAAGAGGTACCCGCTCACCTGGGCCCTTTTCATCACTTCGATGATTAGGTCCCAAGGCGCCGTATTGAAGGCGTTCTTTACATCTATCGTTACCATGACGCAGAAGTCCGCGTGTTTGCAACTTTCCTCCCTGATCCCCTCCACTATTCTCATGACCGCTTGCATGGCGTCCAAGGTGCTCCTGCCCTTGACAAACCCATACTGACTCGCGCTCACCATTCCCAAAGCATTCGCTTCGTTCAGCAGTCTGGTCTTGACCACCTTTTCTGCCACTTTCCTGAGTCCGTCCACGAGGCATATGGGCCGGTACGAGACCTCCGCCCCCGGATCACGCTTCGGTTTCTCCACCAGCACCAGTCGGGTTCTCTTCCAGACTTTAGGGTACTCGCCCGAGGTTAGGATGCTATTTACGCAACTCGCCATACCCTGGGGTGCTGCCCCAAGATATAGCTTCAAAACCTCGTTCGGTAGCCCGTCCAGTCCCGGAGCCTTACGGCTCTTGAGACTCCCGACGGCCTGATGGATTTCCTCAGTCGTGACTCGAGGCACGTCATTCGGCCCCGTTTGTACCTTTTCCCACACTACCCGCGGCTTATCCGGGAACAGCGTGTCCACCTGCTTTTGCATCTCTGCCTCCGGCAGGGGACCATTGCTCAGGCGGCCAAGTTTCTCGGTCACTATTTTGTAACCGAGTCCCCAGACGTCCGTCTCCAGCTCCGCACAAACTTTCTTCCACTCGTCCCTCTTGGCATCCCTTATGGATTCCTTGAGGGCCTTGCGCTCTCTCTTGTACTCTGCCGCTGCACCCGTATCTGTCACATTCCCTCTTCCTCGCTCTCGCGTCCATTTTCTCCTCGGTCTTATACACGCTCTTCTCCTTTCGGCAATTTCATCACTCCACCAGTACACCGCTCGTTTCATCTTCCCTTTCCCACTGTCACGCTTACTCATGCACTCGTCACAGGTCTCGCTTATCTCCCGAACGATTTCTTCGGGAGTTTCCACGATACCCAGACCTTCCCGCTCCTTCACGTACCGGCTCACATTTTCCAATCCTTTTTTACTCACCACCCATCCTCCTTTTCTCACGCTCACTTCCACACCACCCCCAGATACCACCCCCAGATACCACCCCCACTCGCTTTATGCGGTACGAGAGGTACCTGTGGCCACTCCCGCTTTCCATTTCAACCTCAACTCTCCAGTCTCTCACCCAGCCACTCACAGACGCTCCCGCCATGGTAACGCCAATCAGTGACTTGCCGTTCCGATTACCGAACGTCCACTCATCCCCGGTGTTGATGGGGACGAGCTCCGCCGCATCCAGGAACTCTTCCAGAACCCGTCCGTCTACGTATACCTAGCAAATTCGTATTATTTCATAGTTAGAATCATGATCCAAAAAATATTTTTAATTATATTGAAATCTTCTCATAAATGATTATTATCGGTAATTAAAAATTTGGGTTTCGATTAATAGGTTGGAAGAAGAAACATTAAAATCAAAATTTCCGATCTCACAAAAGTGAACATACAGGTAAAAATACCACAAATATTACAATTTTTTTTGGGTTTCATAGATTTTATCGCAAAAATATGCCCAAATAATATTTTAGTTTAGTGTAAAATTTTCAATAAAATACATTAAATCGAATTTTGAATATCTAGCATCATAATGCGAAGAGAAATTGCAAAAGAAATTAGAGAACTAATAGTTTCATTACGAAACGAAGGAAAATCATATGGTGACATAGCGAAAACTGTAAAGTCAGCTCGTTCTACAGTGCACACTATCATAAAAAACTTTAATTTATTAAATTCAACTAATAATAAACCCCGATCTGGAAGCCCTAAAAAAATGAGCCTCCGCGAAATTCGTACTATTGTTGGAAAAGTTGCATTAAACCCGAAAATTAGTGCTCCGAAATCGGCTGATCAAGTTCGACGAGAAACTGGTAAACGTGTCAGTGCCGAAACTATAAGAAGAGTTCTGAGATCAAATGGATTTCATGGGAGGGTTCCTAGGCAAAAGCCTCTAATCTCACAGCAAAATAGAAGAAAACGCCTAGAATTTGCAAAAAAGTATTTAGAAAAGGGTCTTCAGTTTTGGAGTTCGATCTTGTTTACTGATGAAAGTAAGTACAATATTTGTGGTTCCGATGGTAAAGGAAAAATATGGCGAAAAGCTAATGAAGAGCTGAAACCTGAAAACTTGGTACCCACAGTCAAGCATGGCGGAGGCAATACAATGGTATGGGGCTCAATGTCTGCGGCTGGTGTGGGAAATTTGGTTTTGATTGAAGGTGTAACGAATCATCGGAAGTATCTCCAAATTTTACGTGATAATTTATTGCCTTCAGTTGAACGTTTGGGATTAGGAAACCAATGGATATTTCAACAAGACAACGATCCCAAACATACCGCCCTGGTTGTCAAAGAATGGCTCCTTTACAACGTGCCCAAGCAACTTCATTCTCCTCCGCAGTCGCCAGACATGAACCCTACAGAACACCTATGGGACGAATTAGAGCGAAGGGTGCGAAATTACGAAATTTCAGGGAAAGAATCACTAAAAAGAGCATTAACTTCGGCTTGGGGTGAAATTATCTCAGATGTCGCAAGAAATTTGGTTTCATCCATGCCCAGATGATTGCAAGCAGTTGTAGATGCGGAAGGTGGACCAACAAAATATTAATTTTTTGTTTTCTTTAAGTATAATAAAATTTATCTACTGTATGTTCACTTTTCTGAGATCGGAAATTTTTATTTTAATTTTTTTTCTTCCAACCTATTAATCGAAACCCAAATTTCTAATTACCGATAAGAATCATTTATGAGAGGATTTCAATATATTTAAAAATATTTTTTGGATCATGATTCTAACTATGAAATAATACGAATTTGCTAGTGTAATGTACCCTTAGGCTACGCCTATGGATTTCCACTGCCTTAGTGGTATGTCCAGGATGGCCATATGTCGGGAACCCACTATCTTCCAATAAGGGTTACCCTTCATAAAGACTTTCACTCCTCTTCCTCGTCAAGACAAAAGACTAAAATATCCTCATTTTTGCCAAAATCAGACTACAGCTGCAACACCCTCGTAAATTATCCTTTCTTACCATTGTCTTGACTTTACGGGTTAAGAATTTGGAAAGTTACCATCTGTGGGTTATGTTGCCTATTGCCTAAAACCGGAGCACGCCTATGGGTACTGACCCCCATTTTTAGTACTTAAGATACCCCGAACCTGGTACTACTCTCTATTCTATTCTATTTTTCTAATAATAACGATACGACTGATATAGCTCGACGCTCCCGGAATCTTGTAAAATCCTGCATCCTTAACTTTTGACTCTCTCCATTTAAATGCCACTTAAAGCCTAAGATCTTTAGTTTTGTAACGATTCAGTGTTGTGTGTGTCATAACGAGTGGAATAAAATCTACTAAAGTGTTCCCGAGTTTTGTTTCGCGAGTTCCATTACACTAGGTGTACGTAGACTTATGTGACTGACTGTAGTTAAGCAGTGGCTAATATACAACGTTTCTCGATTAGTCAACCCACCCCCACAATCACCAGATATCATTCCCATAGAAAATTTGTGGATGGATATGAAAAAGACCCTTAAAAAAAAACAATCTTCAAATATCTTCCAACTCAAGCAAGATATTATTGATGTGTGGGAATACATCCCGTCTTCCATTACGAAAAATTTGGTTGCATCTATGACAGATCGTCTAAAGGCCGTAATTGATGCTCAGGGATTTGCAACCCATTATTAAACAAAATTATCCTTAGAAATTTATTATTATTAAGCGGTGTATCTTTAATTTTGTGTCATCGTAATAATAATAATAATAATAACGATCTTTATTCACCCGGTGAATGGGCTATCGGCCCCTTGGCCTTTCTGCCCGATTGACATGTATGTAAGATTTACGGTTCAAGGGTGAAGAGGAAAACACAATTTTCAGAGCACTTCTTTATTCTCCGTGAACCAAAAATGGAATCCCGATACAACCCGGTATCCATACACAGAACACATCCCCTCTTTTCGAGAGAACCGATAAGATGGAAGGGCTGTCCACTCTTTTCCCACGGGTACCAAACCCCTAAACGTCATTCTCACCTATGCCAAAGGAATTTATAAACAACCCACTCTTCCCACGCTAATCCGGGAAAGTTTGGTACCAAAAGCTTGTACCACTTTCAGATAATGCCAATTAATGGTCTTAACATAAACAAGAAATGCGAAGAGATTCGTGACAGCCCTTTTACCATTTTCTCGCACTTATCTTGGGAGGAATTTAGAGCCAGAACCCCATGATATTTTCGGATAATTGATTAATTGTTTCAACATGGACAAAGAATGCTCACATGTACAATTCTTCAAAAAAAAAACCACAAGGTAACTGTTAAATACTTGGGGTTTTTAGTAATTAAAATAAAATAGCTGGCTTCAGTATCAGCCACAACTTATCGGTTCAAAAAATCAAAGTATATGTCAGAAAATTGTTCTAAGGGTAATGAAGGAGGGTGAAATAAAGCACAAGTCTTGGCAGTACTTCTTTACTTCCCTGAGATCGGGGGTCGAATGCCCCCCCACACAATGTATCCGAGTCACCCTGGGTGCACCTGTTCTTTTTCACCAGAACCGGCACCCAGGCCTCCACATTCTTCCCACGCTCGCATCCCTGAATCACTCCCTTCACACTTCCATATATTTTTGGCGAGATTATAAACAGGCCCTATTTATCTTTTATCACCGATAATCTATTTAACTATTACAGGCTAAGTCCATTTCTAAAATGTGATAAGACAGTAACAAGTGTTCGTAACATTGTCCTTATGCCTAAGGCCAGGTTATAGCACTATCTTTATGAGACAACATGTATTTTCACACTCACATTAGGCGAATCAATAAACACCCTTGTATCACTTTCTTCATAAAAGCTCACATATATTAAATCTCCTATATATTTTACGTGGCTTAAAAATAATAAACTGTGGATACGCTGTTAATAAGCGTAACCTTGATAAGCATGGCAATCATGGCTATTCAGCCATGAGTCACCTTAGCACCTAACAGTTTGGAACTCTGGACAATGGTTCCTTTTAGTAATTGCCGGCGACGCGGCCAGCAATTAAAATCGGATGTTCAATAAATGTCAATAAATAAAATTAATGTCTTCTTAACATAAACTGTTGATGCAGCATCGGGATACACTAACATATTTAATAATAAAAAAAAAGAAAAATACTAAACAGCAACCATAAGTCTAATAAGGATGAGAGAGGAATGACCGTTCGCCATTGTCGTCCGTCCACAGTCCGTTCATGGTTGTTGGTAGTGTTCGAGTAGGGTTTCGGAGGGATAAAGGAATCGGGAATGTCTAGTTTGCCGTGCCAAGCAGAGGGGGTTGAGTATTGTCCAGTTATGAGGGTTGTCCTTCCATTTTTTCCGAAGTTGCAGTAGTCTTTTCGTTATTTTCGTCATATTTGTGCGTTCATATAGCATTTGGGTGGGTGGGTTATGTAAGGGGTTGTCGGGATATCTTATTTTTGTGATTAGTCTTAAGGCAATTTGTTCAGTTGTTTGTATGTATTTTTTTGTTTTGTCTGTTGCATTAGCCATCAGTACGTGGCCGTGGTCTAACAGAGGTCTGCATATAGATTTGTATATTTTTGTTGCCGTTTTGATACTTATGGCTCTATCTTTGTATGTCAGTGTTCGAAAATGTTTTCTTCGTCAAGTGATTTCTGTCCTCATGTTTTGTAGGTGTTTGGTGAATTTCAGTTTTTTGTCTATTGTGAATTTAATTTCGTTAGTTGGTTCTACTGTGTGTCTGTTTGCCTGTAATGTTGGGAAGTTGTGTTTAATTTTATGGTTAGGGAGTAGCAGTTGGTTCTTCGTAGCGTTTGGTGTCAGTCTCCATTTGTAGAACCATGTCATTGTGTTGTCCATTAGAATCTGTAGTCTCTCCACGGCTTTTTTTGTTGTTTTATCATGTGCAATGAGTGCAGTGTCGTCGGCGTATTGTAATATGTAAGCTGTTTCGTTTATTGCGTGTTTGTCTTGCAAGTTGTGGTTGTATATGTCATGGCAGTACACATTGTATAGAAAAGGGGAAAGTGGCGAACCCTGGGGAAGTCCTTGCTCGGGGGAGAAGGAAAAAGAAAGGGTGTTGTCGATTCGTACTTCCAGTCGTCTGTTCTCCAGTAGGTTTCTAAGAATGTTTAGTAAGTATTTTGGTGTGTAAAGTTTGTACAGTTTGCAAAGAAGCCCGTTGTGCCAGACACTGTCGAAAGCCTTATTGATGTCCATAAACAGACTTGCGGTTTTCCGATCGTTTAAGTGTGTTGTCTGTATATTGTTTGTCAGGACAAAAAGTGGGTGAATGGTCGAATGTTTGGATTTAAGCCAAACTGGTAATTAGGAATGTTGTTCCCAATAAGTTTTTCAAGTCTGCTCTTAATTATGTGTTCGAATAATTTACACAACACCGGTAGTAATGTGATTGGTCGATAGTTTTTAGTTTGTGAGTTGTCTAGTCCGTTTTTTGCAGTGGGAATTATTATTCCATTTTCCACGTCGTAGGTATGGTATTGTAAGTTATGCAGTTATTTAGTTGGTTGCATATGTGTTCGCGTGTTTCGGGGGTTAAATTTTTCAAAATTTTGCACTTAATTTTGTCTTTTCCCGGTGCTGTGTTTTTTAAACTTGTAAGGGCTTCGTCATATTCCATGTCCGTGATTGGTTCGAATGTATGGTTTGAGGGGTTGCTAAAGTAGTTGTCGTACCAGTGGTTTACGTCATTCCAGTTGTTGTTGTCAAAGTTTGGGTTGGTTGATGCGCTGAAGGCTCTTCGAAAGTGTCTGGCAAATGCGTCTGCTTTGTCTTTGTCTGTGTAGTGTTCCGTTCCGTTTTCGCTAATCGTTTCAATATTGTTGTTTTTTTTGTAACGTGTTAGTTTTTTTTATTTTTTTTCCAGTACGATTTCCCGCTGTCGTTTTCGATTTCTTGGCATGCCTCTAGCCATTTGTCCTGTCGGTATTCGTATATTAATGTCTTTACGTTTCGGTTGAGGTTATTAAGTGTTCTTTTTAATTCGCTGTCCTATGTTTGTGAGTATTGTCTGTATAGTTCTCGCTTTTGTTTACTCAGCCTTAAAATGAATTTTGGTAGAGTGTGTTGAAAGAATTAATTTTTAAGTCGAGGTGTGAATATTCGATAGCTGATGATATTTTTTATTGTAGTGTTTCTATAGAAGTGGATTGTGACCGAGTGTGAATGTAATTGTGAACGTACTTTCTCACTTTGTTGGTGTCAGTTTTTTCTAGGTTTAATTTCCCCCCCCTGAAGTAATGCTTAGCGGCGGTTCCGGGGGGGACTCAGGGTGAAGAGAGGAGGGTTTTAGTGGGTAGGCGTCCCACTTAGGGACGAATCCCATATAACCCGGTCGCCACAACATCAGACCGGGTACCTTTGGAAGGTTTCCCTCCTCTATAAAAAAAAAAGGTTTAATTTCCCTTGGTTGTTTTTGTTAGAGAGCTGTTGTGTTTGTCCTGGGTTAAGGTCAAAAGTAATTGCCAGGTAGTCAGATCCCAGTTCATTGGTCAACCCAACATTGGTTATGTTAGCAGTTAGGTTTGTAGTGTGCAGTAATACGTCCGGTGTTGTGTCTTGGTTTTCTGGCATAAGGAATGTCGGTGGGGTGGGTTGTCTTATAAAGTCCGAGTTTTCCACGAATGTATTTAATTGTTTTGTTCTGGGTCTGTTGAGGTTTAGGTCGCCAATAATGATGGCATATTTGTAGAGGCACGCCCTAGTTAGTATGTTTTGTTCAATGTCCGAAAATTGGTGTATGTATACCAGGAAAACGTGTATTTTGTCGTCCAGGTGTGAGATGGTAAAGTGAATGCAGTCATTTAGGAGGTTGTTCAGGGAGGGGGGGTTCGTGTCATCGTATTTCGCTTTGATTTCATAAAATATTTAAAATGCGATGTTAAATTGATTTTTTGCAATTTCTTTTTTTAATATACTATTATTGAAGTTGTATCAATTATATATAGAGAGATATGTTATTCTAAAAGCTGTTTAAATTGAAAAAATATACCTTTATTTGATAAAATCAGAGGTGTATACTCAATTGTGTTGGTAACTGTACAGTATACAACAGATCTATTCGTACAGATGCATTTCTTGAATTAAAAAAGCGTTATCTGTGTTACGCTTCAATAAAAAATATATTCATTTTTTCACAGTAAATAATAACTCTATTTTAAACAATTATGTAACAAAAAAAAATTTCTAGAATATATAACATTAATAATTCGTTAATTTAACAAAAACATTCACTTTTCATACAACACTTTTGTTCGTACACTTTAATTTAAATACACCAATAAACAATAGTTTTCATTTGAATAAATAAATTAATATTTTGTGGAAGAACCTTTCGCTTTAATTACCGCTTGACACCGTTTTTTCATTGATGATGCTAATTTTTTACATATATTTGGACTTATTCTTTCCCATTCTTGAAGAATAATTTGTCTCAGTTCTGATTTTGAGGAAATTTTAATTTTTCTAATATTTCTTTTCAAAATGGCCCATAAATGCTCAATGGGATTTAAGTCGGCCGATTGTAGAGGTGTTTGAAGCAATTTTGGAACGTTCCAAATTAACCATTCTTTATTGAGCAGAGCCGTATGTTTCGGGTCGTTGTCGTGTTGGAATCTATAGACCCTGGGCATACCTAATTTTTCGGCACTTTGCTTGACGTTTCTTTTCAAAATTTCGTTGTAACCGTATTTGTCCATAGTATTTTCAATAAAGTCAACAGATCCAACTCCTCTTGATGACATACATCCCCAAATCATTAAAGGTCCACCACCATATTTAACAGTTGAAAGTGTATTGCGTGGATTATTGTCTTCATTGGCCTTTCTCCACACTCTATGGATTCCATCGGACCCAAAAAGATTGATTTTGGTTTCATCGGACCAAATGACTATCTCAAAACCCTTCGTCTTTGTCTATATGCTCTTTAGCGAACAGAAGACGTTTACGGCGGTTTACTTTACTGACATAGGGTCTTTTCCTGGGTACTCTACCATGATATCCGTTTTTCGACAGTACTCGACGAATTGTTTGAAGACATACAAGCTTTCCTGTTATATCTTGAACGATCAGACGAATTGTTGGTACACTACTTTTAGGATTTTTCTTAATTTCTTTAATAATTATCCTTTCTTCTCTTTCGCTTAATTTCCTTTGTCTCGGTTTTTTGGGGAAATTTTTAATGGATCCTTGAGTTTTAAATTTATTAACAATATATTGAATTGTTGAGTGCGATTTGTCGGTCATTTCACCAATTTTTCTCAAACTATAGCCCCTTAAAGCCATATTTATGATAGAATTTTTTAAATCTGTAATTAACTGCACTCCTTTCGACATTTTCCAAATGACTAATAAAAGAAACATCAAATATGTAAGTGCATTTTTATTCAGGTAGGTAGGTAAAGGTTTTCGTATTTCAATTAAATCTCTTGACAAGCGTTTGTTATTCGTAATTTTAGGTCTTCGATATTTGTGACAGGGGTAGCATAAACTCAGCAACTGTACTTTTACTAACTCTTAACAAATTCCCGATTTCTCGATACGATCTGCCTTTAGCGTGATGAAAAATAATCAATTGTCGTATGTCAAAAGAAATACAGTCGGTGCAGAAAGTATTCGTACAGAGCGCAAAATTGTAAAAACGATCGATTTTATGCTATAAAGGACATCTTTACAAGACAAAAAGAAACATATAGAGGTTCATTTGTATTATTCACAAATATTTTTAAAAGAAAAAGTAAGTTTAATAATTTTATTATTTAAATAAATATAGGAAACTATAAAATAATCACGAATTCAGAAGCAATAAGTATTCGTACAGATGTCAAAAACAAAATTTTAAGTAACAAATACGACTCTAATAACAGTTTTAATATTTTGTAGGATAGCCTTTTGACTTTATAATTGCCTCTGACCTTCTAGGCATAGAATTAACTAAATTTCTTGTAAAATTTTCCGGAATTTTGTTCCACTCTTCTAAAAGTGCAACTTTTAATCCCTCCCTTGATTGGATTGGGTGGTTTCTAATTTTTTTTCCAAGTAACTCCAAAGCTGTTCGATGGGATTAATATCTGGCGACTGAGGAGGAGTTTTCAAATATTTTGGGGTGTTATAAAGGATCCAGAGCCTGGTCTTTATAGCAGTGTGCTTAGGATCATTGTCTTGGCTAAAGATATAATTATCCTTAATTCCCATTTTTGTTGCACTTTGTAGAAGGTGGGTTTTTAAAATATGAATATATACCATTTGGTTCATAATACCATCAATAAAATGAAGCAATCCTACTCCTGAAGCACTCATAAAGCCCCAAACCAAAACAGATCCTCTACCATACTTCACTGTCGGTTGTAAATTTTCATTATTAAACGCAATTCCTTTTTTTTCTCTATACCTTAAAATGCCGTTTGTTGCCAAAAACTTCAAATTTACTTTAATCAGTAAATATGACTCGATTCCAGTAAGATAGTGGGGTGGTAAGATGTCTTCTAGCGAATTCTAATCGCTTCTTTCTATTGATCTCATTAATAAAATATTTTTTACGAGCAACTCTGCCTTGATAGCCTTGTTTTTTTAAACAATTCCTCACAGTACGAGCAGAAACAAGTGTATTGTTGTATGTATTTAGTTATGTAGCAATTTTTTCCGCACTTGTTCGAGGATTCTCTTTAACTTTCCTTGCAATAATGGGTCTTAGATGTTCAGTTAATTTTTTAGGACGTCCAACACGAGGTTTATCCTTGAAAGTTTTGCGCTCACAATATATGTGTATAATCGTTTGTATAGTAGATCTTGGCCTATTTACTATTCTACCAATTTCCGCTAAAAATTTGCATTCATTATGTAATTTAACAATCAGCTGTCGCACTTCCGATGTTTCATTACTATTACGTCCCACGATCCTAAGCAGCTATCAAAATGTTATGTACCATTGTAAAATTTTTTTATTTTATTACCTTTAATATCCGACTTTTTCGATTTTACTAAATTTAAAATGTGTATGTGTTAAGTCACGGTGAAGATGCAACTGCGTGCTATATACGAATACTTTATGCGAGTCTATTCCTGTCGATTTTTTGTTCTTGGTGTAATTCTCTTAGCGACACTCTTGTTTATGTTTTTTCTTCTTCGGATCGTAATATAATAATGTGAAACAATGTGTATCATCAATTTGGCAAAGTAAATAAACATTAAAATCATCGAAATTTATCGATTTATAAAATATTATCTGCCGTACGAATACTTTCTGCACCGACTGTATTTTTGCCTTTTCGCTCCATAATGTGAATTTTAGTAAGTAATAAATTCGCCTTCAAACCCCTTTGCACACAACTGACAAGAAAATTGAGTCTGAGACATCTCTAATCTTTACGATCACAAAAACTCTGTATGCAATATTTTTCAATTATTTTTTACCTGCACCGCACTGCACCTCACCGCATTCCGTATCCGAATATTCTTGCGACAGTAAAATTATGCCTCGTTTTCTTTGTTCGATAGCATCTTTGTATACAATTAAATATGAAAGATCAAAAATGTATTTACACATACTAGAAACATTGTTTTAACTAATTATTACTTAATAATAAGTTAGCAAAAAACCTAATATGTCCTTTCAAAAATACCATAGTGTCCGAGTATTCATGCGAGTCACTGTAAGTGTGTTGTTATCAAGTGCGTTTGTCCTGCATCGGTTCAGTGCCAAATGAGCTGTGGTCCTTCGAACAAAATAAAATCTACACAAAAGAGATACAGTTCACCTCGGTACTGCCGACCAACTGTGCCCCCTTTGTGTCTGGGGTGAGACAGCAAGCGAACGCAAACTTGTCCCGTTCAATTACTAAACGACCAAGTGGAAATTCCTTATAAAATTGGAAGACCCATGAATTCAACTAGTTGTTTTGTAATTGATCCTCATGAGAAAGTCATGAAAGAAATTCCCGTATGTGTCTTTGAAGGTGACGTCGCAATTGAACGAGTAGACCTAACCGAGAATTCATAATTCGGCAAAGTTTGAGTTTTTCTGGGAACTGGGTGCTGTTGAAATTCAAACGAATCGAATTTGCAACAAAACAAAATTTTCCGGTTACACCGTTCAAAGAATCAGATTACGATGTTTACGATTTCGAGAAGGTGAAGAATGACGTATCATCTTTGTATAATGTGAAATATGAACGTCCGAGTGACATTCAAAATATAATTAGAACTGACCATATGAACTTCGAGGAAAAGATGCGATTATTAAATTATGCAAGGAATATTCGGATATATTTTTTAAACAGGGCGATAAATTAACTTTTACTTCGAAAATAAGACATGAGATTAAAACAAAGAACGAAATTCCTGTATACAGGGTGTCCGTTTTACGAGCTCAACCATGGGGATCTCGGTTATTTGAAGAGATACGAGGTCGGTTAAATTAGGGCAAAGTTGCGCATTTTCGAGCTTTGTAAGATGCCGTTTGACAAATTATAAAATTTCGATTACTTCCGGAAATATCCGGGAAAATACGAAATGTCGAAAAAAGATTTTTATTTTTTTCTCGATTCGTTTGAAGAGATAATTGAAAATGGCTGGCACATTTTCATAGTCACTTTTTCTCCTCGACGTGATGACAGTGTCAAATTTGGAATCCGACGTTTCGATTTTCCGGAACCATCATCAACTTTATTTTTTCTTATGGGCGCCATCTCGGATTTTCCCATTTCTAGATTCAACTTTTTTTTTCGATTATTATGATGTATCCTATGTTAAGAGTCGGTCTTGCTGTTTAAAAGAAATAGAAAAAATCCTGTTTCTGCAAAGAATGGAAATAACATAAATGCCTGTGTTCTGATAATTTTTAATAAAGGGTGAGTCGGGAGGATCGTGCCAAACTTCAGGAGCGTGTTATACATGAAAAATAAATGTAAAAAAACTTAAATGTTGTTATCCGATTTTCGTTTGTTTACAAGTTATAGCGTAAATAAAATTAAAACATAAATTTAAAAAATTTATAAATTTCATAAGAAATTCCATAAATTAACGTTTGAATATCATAGTAACTGTTCAAAAATATTGCGATTCTAAACATTTTCGGCTTCGTCTATGAAGAGCATTCGTTGCGCTCCTAATTGTTTCATGTCTTTCTTTAATGGCAGCTGCAGCATTGCTAATGCGTTGAATTAGTGCATCTTGAGTGTCCACTTTTACTCTGTACACTTCAGTTTTAAACCAACCCCACAAACAATAGTCTAGTGGTGTGAGGTCTGGAGATCTTGGAACCAACTAATAGGGCCACCATGTCCAATCCAACGTCCAGGAAAGGTACGTTTATGGTGAATAGAATCCTAGTTAAAAAAATTTATTTACGCTATAACTTGAAAACAATCGAAAATCGGATAACAACATTTGAGTTTTTTTACATTTATTTTTCATGTACAACACGCTCCTGAAGTTTGGCACGATCCTCCCGACTCACCCTGTTTAGTACATTAAAATTATTGTTCAAGACATGCAGCGAACGTTAAGCTTCAAATATCTCAAGAAGAAAGCCTCGTAGAGTTTTTTAACAAGAGACCTTTTTTCCTTAAAAAATGTAGGAAAATACAAGTTTAGTCATAAATAAATTTTATACCGGGTGATGAAAAAATTATGCCCTTTTAAAGAGGGTTCATCGAGCGTTGACAACGCCCTCGACATTGTGCATCGAAAATGTAAACGGATTCTGATTTCTTATCCCCAAAAACTGCCCGATACGACATTTTGTGTAGATAGCAGCATTACCAACCAAGAAATGAATTTTTTTGCTTTTTTTGTTTTCACTTTGACGCCCTGTATTTCGAAAACCGTCCACTTTTGGACTAAGGTAAATTGGGTTAAATCGTCATGTTTTGACCTCAGAAATCTGTGGTAGAATTTTGTACAGACCTTTTAGAGACACCCTGTATAGGACTGTAATAATTTTGAGTATGCTGCAGGAAGGAGCAATTTCAATTTGTGGTTCAACCCTTCATGCCAAACCCTGTCGAAGGCCTGCGCCACATCCAGGAATACCGCTGAACACACCCTTCTGTCTTCAAATGATTTTTCGATAATATCGGTTATTCTGTGGACTTGTTCAATCGTAGAGTGTTGTTTCTTAAAACCAAATTGGTGATTTGGAATAATATTCTCTTCTTCAATAATGGGTTTCAGTCGTTTCAGCAGAAGTTTCTCAAACAATTTGGATATAACACGTAGCAATGATATTGGCCTGTATGATGTCGTTTCGTGTGATGGTTTACCAAGTTTGGGGATCATTATGACTTCAGCCACCCTCCATAGTTGCGGCACATATTTTAGTCTGAATGAGGCATTGATTAAATTGGTGATTTTAACCAAGCCTTTTCTAGGCAGTTGTCTCAAGATTTGCCCAGTAATTAGGTCATAGCCGGGTGCTTTTGCAGGGTTGATATTGGTTCCTATTTCTTTTTTAACTTCAGTCATAGTGACATATGGAATTCCCTCACTTTCCCGCTCGTAACCATGGGGCAGTATATCTTCATACTCAGCTGAATGTGGTTGAAATATCTTTTCAAGGTGATCCGCAAACCTTTTCGCTTTTTCTTCATTATTTCTAGCCCAGGTACCAATTTCATTTTTGATCGGAGGTATCAGAATGATATGTCCCTTCAAATACCTCGCTGATTTCTACAGTGAGTAGTCCGTGCTAGAATCATTAGTAAGACCACGCAAAAATTCGTTGGTTATGTCATTTTTTAGTTGTTTTATTTCGTATCTAAGTTGAGACGCTAGATTATTCAGCCTAGTTTTGTCTTGTTGGGCTCTGGTCTGTTGCCATTTTTTCCTTGATCTTCTTTTCTTGGCTATCATTTCCAGGATTTCTGTCGGATAGTTATTACCTTTCAATTTTCTTTTGATTTGTGGAGTATTCTGCAATGCACAGTGTTGAATATCCTTTACCGATTTCTCCACTTCAAGATCCAGTTCTTCATCGGTTTGGAGTGAGACTCTCAAATTGATTTTTTCATCTAATGTTGATCTAAAACTTTCCCAATCGGTCCGCTTGTTAACTAGGCAGGGGTTAGTTGGTTTGGAAATAACATGTTCATTCAAAGTAAGTACGATCGGCGAATGATCCGAGTTTAACTCTAAACTATCTTTAATTTGCATATAATTGCTTGATATGTTTTTAGCGATAAAGAAGTCCAACAGATTTGGAATCTTTTCTTGGTCAGTTGGCCAATATGTAGGTGTGCCAGTTGATATAGTTTCACAACGTTGCATTTGAACGGCCTTCAGTAATTCTCTTCCTTTCGTTGTAATGAGTCTGGATCCCCAGTGAGTGTGCTTCGCATTGAAATCACCGCCTATAATGAATCTACCTCCCAATGCTTTTAAAAGTTGTTCCTATCTTTCATGTTTGATATTGTGTTTTGGAGGGCTGTATATGCCGGCTATAATGATATTTCCATTTCTAGTTGTAATACTTACAGCAGTGTCCTGAATATCCTCTACCTCAAGCTTTATTCTTTCAGACTGTGGAATACTTTCTTTGACTATTACCGCACTTCCCCCCTCTGCTGTGTTGTCTAGGTGGATTGTGCAATACAGTTTGTGTCCTAGAAACTTTAAAAAGGATTGCTTAGTAAAGTTAGTTTCAGCTATTAGGCACGCATCTATTTTACACTGACTTTCAAAAAAACCGCAACACCAAGAAGAACGCATTGTATGTATTTGAAATTTTGGTATGATTTTAGATTTCTAAAGAGAAAAAAATTATAAACATTTCAAGTTCGTGTTTTAATGCGATATGAAGTTTTTTTTAACTTTTTTATCTTTGACGATCGTTCTTTTTA